>NC_056745.1:705910028-705980028 GCF_019279795.1 Protopterus annectens | reverse complement strand
AGTGGTACCCTTTGCTATTAATGTAGATTTTACTCTACTCACTAAGTGGTTCCCTGATGTATACATGGGTGCAATCTATGGCACCCAGTACCTCAGGATAGTGTGCTACATGGTAGAACTGTTGCACATTGCTGGCTCTTGCCTCAGGGGAGAGGGAAAAAGATATGTGCTTACTGGCATGTGGTAGCATGTCATCCAGGAACTGGATGAGGAAGGTAGAGCTCAGTGAGTTGTAATATGTCCCTGTCCACCCTGTAGCACTCTACAATCTCCAGCTCATGTAGCTCCTAGAAAGTTACCCTGGGCCTGAACTCTCTTCTTCTTCTGAGCCTAGGCCTACTGTCAGCAGCACCAGCAGCATTGACTTCAGCATCTAGCACACACAAATGTAGCAGGCCTGCAGCAGCCCCTAGCATTATCAAAGTTAAAATTCCCAAGTCTGAACACCAATGATGCAGGGTACTGGGGGAAAAACAGAATGTAGGGTGTATGCATACTTTATACATGTCTGCTGTAGGTCGGGCCTGTGTGATTGGCTAATTATGCATTTCACCTGCCTAGAATGTAAGTAACATCATTTAAAGGCCCTAATTTAGTGCACATGGAGGTGCTGTGCACCACGCAGCATAGCTTATACACAATAATAAATATTCATTGGCTATATCTACTTTTCCATTCATTGCTGCCTACATCATCACTGTCACGTAGGTAGTGTGCCGTGTAGACATATTGAGCTATGTGCCAGGCCACGCTGCATAGCTTAGACAAATGTCAAAATCAATAATTGAATATATCTGGTTTGAATTGCATGCTGCCTACATCATCATTATGATCTGGGTGGTCTTTCCATGTGAACACATTCAGCTGTGTGGTGGGCAGCGCAAATCAGCGCAGTGAAACTTAAACAATCCTAACAGTGACTGAACCCCCCCCCACTGGCATCCACATCCAGTGGAAATATCAACATGGTGTGGGAGCCTACACGAAGTGGCTATGCAGACATGATTACTCCATTTTGCTATTCAAGATATCCACCTCATTTGCATACATATCCATGCTGACAGCCTGGAAACTGTACAGTTCAGAGCTGTATGAACTGGGAACAGCACCAGTGCACCACTGCATGGTACAGACACAGAGACCTATTATACATTTCTAACATATATTATAAAATGAACTTTTTTACTCTTTTGTTTTGCTTGTATTAAGCACGTTCACGCTCTGTGGCGCATAGTGTAAACAACCAGAGATTATTAAAAAAAAATTTATTTTAACTTATCCCCTTCCTCTTTCTGACATCTACAACATTACTTTTGCACATATCTATCTATATGTGGTCAAACATTTTCAGGGGATGTATGGCCATATCTCTGCTGTTTTACATCCCCTTTTGCCTGTGTAGACTCCTGTATGTGGAAAAATTCTGCGTACACTATGGACACTGACACACTGATGCCTTTCTACTTGTTGGATTGCTCAACCTGCCTCATTTGCATAGGATTCACCTACTTATCTGGTAATTTGCATTCCTTGGTATTTTCTCTGCTTGCATGTGCACTGTGTCACTTACTGAATTTAAAAATAGTAAGTGCCACTTAGCGCACATGCAAGCAAAAATGTTCACACTTGTGTACACGTCACACACAGCAAAAATATAAGGCAAAATCAGGAACATTCTGCAAAATTTGTGGAGATGAAATCTATGATAGCAGAAGAGCAAAAACCTTGGCAGGCTAATGTCATAGTCTGTTGTAGAGGATTATGATAAGAGTCTGATTATAGTTTATGTGCTCTTAAAATACAGACGTCAATAAATTCACTTTGCAAGAGAAACAAAGTTTAAAAGGTGATCCTTGATATCAATTTCAGGAATACATACACTGTTAATGATCAGATAGTAACTTAATATGCTTGTATATCCCTTTGTGTGTTTTCTGTAAATTTTTATATACTTGGTTTATTGGTTGTTTTCTTTAAGGATTCATATCTTTAGGGATAACTTGCATTTGTCAGGCATCTGTAAACTTTCTGAGGCTTGGTAGATCATCTCTTTTTTGGATTGTTATGGTACACACTGCAGATGGCACAACTCTGCGCATTCTGTTTGGGATGACATTCCTGCCCTCTATATGATAGCTCTTACTTTTTTTTGTACTCTATTGCTCCCAACTATGAGGCATGTATTCTCTTAAGCATTTGTCTTCTCTGTTTTTTTTTTTGAAACTCAAGGCACTTGAATATTAAATCATGGACATATTTTATTTCTTCCTTAAAACAATTTCTTTTCTTAACAATGGTTCTTGTTCAGGCCAGCACTGCATCAAAAGGTTGGGAAAAGTTCTAAAATGCACTGAAGAGCATCGAGAACTTAATGTCATCTGAAGGCCACCACTCTCCCAATTCAATTATTTGTCCTACAGGTATTTAAAAAAGTACAGTTACACAAGTTCCACTTACCTGTAACACTAAATTTTTGTACAGTGCCCTGCTGCCCTCCCTCTGGCAGTCTGTCAAAGCATAGAACTCTTTCTACTGCTGGTCTTTGAGGGTGAAGAACCAATCACCTGGCAGGATCAGGACAGCCTTTCACACTCGCAGACAGAATTAGGGTCCAACAGGAACAGCAGATGGAAACAGACCTTTGTGAACACCTACTGTTCCAAACCAAACACCACACACACACACACACACACACACACACACACACACACACACACACACACACACACACACACCAAAAAAGGTTGCTGAACAAAAACACAACTCCAACAACCAACTATAGATACCCAACAAAAGAGGGGTGGTGGGAGGATACTGCCAGTAAGGCAGTATGTTCTAAGAACATTAACTGTTACAGGTAAGTGGAACTTACACAACTGTACTATGTTCAACAAACACACTGTCTAAGAGGCACAGAGACAGATTCTCAAACTTACCCAACCTGGGAGGAGGAAGGATCAGGGTCCAGGAACCCCTGAAGAACACTCCTCACAAAGCCTGCTCTGCTTCTAGGAAAAACATCCAGTTTGTAGTGTTTCATAAAGGTACAGATTTTAGAAAGAAGCTGTTGTCTCTAGAATACTCCTAGAGTCAAATCCTTTTCAATATGCCACAGAACTGGAAAAGGGCCTGGTGAAATATGTCTTTACCTTACCTGGATTCACCTTTCCATGTTTGGTGTATCAAAAAACAATGCCAGCAGACAGCCAACAGACAATGGATTGCTTACAAACAGGTTGGGCTTTCTGTGTCACAGAAAAGGAAATAAAAAGCCTTTCAGTATTCCTAAAGGCTTTGTTCTGGCAACGTAGTTCCTGAGCTGCCTATGCACATCCAAGGCATGAAGTAACCTGTCTCCCTTACTCTTTGGTTGTGCAAAGAATACAGAGAGATTAATAGACTTACTGAGAGTGAATTCTGGGACCAATTTAATGAGAAAAGGATTAGTGTGTAATTATAAGTTATGTACTTGCCACAACTTGGTATCTGTGTTATCTTCTTTCATTCTTCCTCATGAATGGGTCACAGATCTGACCCTCACACCGGACATAGCCACACTTCTACAGACTAGGCTCCATGTCTCAAGCTCCTCCCTCATCCCATAATGCTCTACCCTGCCCAGCCTTCTCAGATCAAGTTTGCTACCCCCCAAAAAAAATGAACTACCATAGGAAGAAAAAGGAAACTACAACAGAAAAATGGAACACAAAGAACCAGAGGCTCAAACCAGGAACAGAGTTTCCCAAAAAATACTTGAGATCTATCAGGAGCCACAAGGAGGGGGATGGCTGGGAGGGGAAGTGAGTAAGAATGAAAGAAGACAACACAGATACCAAGTTATGGTAAGTACATAACTTATAAATCTGATGTTGTCTCTTTCATTCTTCTTCACGAATGGGTCAGAGTCCCCAACTAAAAACAACCCTTAGGTGGCCTCAACGAAGTATACGCCAGAGCACATAAGAACCAAAGGAAGCCAAGTTCCTGGAGATAATGTCCAATTTGTAATGAGTTACAAAAGTATGAACTTTAGACCAGGTGGCTGCAGCACAAATGACATCAGTGGAGGTTCTGGAAGAAAAGGCTGATGACATAGCCATAGTTCTAGTTGAGTGGGCTTTAGGAGGGGCGAGGTAATTGAAGGCCACTTCTGCAGTAAATAGTAGAGATGCAACTTGTAATCCATTTAGCAAGAGTTACTTTTGAAACTCCAATAAACGAAAGTCCAACAATAGTAAGTAAAGACCAGGCACTAACTCCCAAACGACAAAACAGAAAAATGCACAGATAATCCACAGGAAATTCACTGAGTTTATTTACGGACTTGTACGAACAAGTAAAAACAAAAAAACTATGCAGTTAAAACTAAGTCAACGTAAAGCGTTTTTCGTCCGGAACTTATCCGGACTTCTTCAGACAAACAGTTCCATACCAACAATTAAAATTCAAATAGTTAAACACTCAGAGCACTGACCAGTCATTCTCAGCTCCATAATTAACTAGCTCTTAAAGAGGCAACCTATCTATTAAAAATAAATGTTGTACCATAATTACGAGCTACTATGTAGCGAGTTTGTTGTATTAATCAGACTCCTTTGTTTTCCTTCTTGCACATCAGGAAAAAACAAGACAAGTCGCACTTCACAATGGTATTAAAATAAATACAATCATTGAAACATAGATCTATTAAGAACAACTGACATTCTAGAAAATAACTAAAGCTGCTGTGATCATTTACGTTAGCATCAGTAGTTTACTTATTGGAATTATAATATATTCCAAAACGTAACCTCTTAATTTTCCGTACCACCACGTATAATATACTTAGTTCAAAGTTAACAATGAAGAGTGTTCAAAACCCCATACTCTAAGGTATTGGGTACGTTAAAGAAAATGGAGTTTGTCATTTAATGCATTAAAGACTAAAATAGCTCCCCCACCACAAATTTGAGTTTGTATAGCTAAACGGTTTACCAAATAAGTTATATTAATAGTAATAAAAATATCATTACCTATGACATAGAGGGTAATATATACAGTCTAATGGTATCATTTTATTGATATTCATGTTTACATTTAGTCCTGTGGTTTAAAGATGCTTACATGGCCACTAAATAGTGCTCAATAAAGTCGAGTTAGTACATAATAGCCCTATAAGGTATACTATTAACCTTACCTCAAAAATGTAATTATAACTATTATAACCTATCCAAAAACTACCCTTAGGTTGATCATGAATATCATGAAGATGTTACATATTCATAATCATGTATGAAGTATTGGTGTATATTGTATATACACGTCAGAATACTAAACGTGTATATACTACATTCCTTACTTCAATTAACTATTAAAAATTAGGGTTTAACCACGTCATTGTAAATGACCTATCTCCAAAGGCTCCTAAGTTTTAAAATACATGCTATGGAACAAGTTTCATTAAGACCCGGGTCCATAAATGCTCGTAAGCGCAATTGCCAACTTAGTTCCCTTTTCTCAAGCAATAGCTTGATGTCCTTGTCATTGAAGAACCTAGCCCCCGTATTGTTGTTGTCCATTTGACAAATCACCATGAATTTAAATTTATGTCCGCTGTTCTGCTCACAGTGTCTAGCTAGAGCATTTTCACATTTCTTCTTGCTAATTGCATATAAATGCTCGTATATTCTATCCCTCAAATGACGGTCCGTCTTCCCTACATAGAATGACGTACAATGTTGGCATTGGGCCAAGTAAACTATGGACCTTGTGTTACAATTAAACACGTCCCAAATTGCAAAAGTTTTATTTCTAACAGTAAAAGTGTTTGAAGTGTCTATAAAAGGACAGTATTTACATGCCCCACATTTATGTGTACCCGAGTTATTTTTCTTCACTTTACATTTTGTTTCTAATAAGTTTTTCATATTGGGTCCCTTCCTAAATGTAATAGTAGGAAATTGGTCTATTTTACCAGAGACATCCTTATCCAATGATAGACAGAACCAATATTTTCTTACTATTTTCTGGATGTCTATAGCCTTCGGGCAGTAAGTAAATGTAAATGCCAGGGAGAAGTTTTTATTTTCCATCGAACCGTCTGTCGTAATAATCGCTTCTTCCCTAAGGCTAAGATCTTTTTGTCCATGGGCACTATTAGCTGGAATGTCAATTGTATTTATTAAATCAATTGTTGGATTTCCATTTAAAATGGGTATATATATCCCATTTTTCCTCTTAGTTTTTACCTCTTGAAAAATATCCTCTAAAAATTGACTAGGGTGCCCTCTATGTGAAAACATCCTGTGTAGTAAGTTACATTCCTGTTCAAAGTCCTCGTTCGTAGTTATCATCCTGGATGCTCGTACGAGCTGGCCTTTCACCACAGATTTCTTTTGGTGGTGAGGATGTGAACTTGTAAAATGTAAGAATGTATTCGAATAAGTACTTTTTCTGTAGATTTTTGCTATATATCTACCTTCTCATACATTTTTACTCAGTTCAACGTCCAGGAAGCTAATCTTTAATTCCTGAAAATTTTTTGTAAATTTTAAAAAGGTACTTGTTGAGTTGAAGAAAGTAACAAGTTCCTCAGCAAGACTACTATCTCCATCAAAAATAATGAATATATCGTCCAAGAATCTCTTATAGACATGGATTTTTTCTTTCCACTCACTGTTTAAAATAAAAGTAGTTTCCCAGTAGGCCATAACTAGATTTGCAAAGCTCGCACCTACTGGGGAACCCATTGCTATCCCAATCCTCTGTAGGAATAGTTTTTTGTCAAATGTCACATAATTATTTCTCAAAATTATATCTAATAGTTGTTCAATTAACAAACATTCATTCCTTGATGCTCCTTTTTCTCTGATAAAATCTACTACCCATTGTGTACCTAAATTTTGTGGTATACATGAATAAAGATCACATACGTCCACTGTAAGGAAGTTTAATTCACTTTTGAATATTCGTGACTCTATTACTTCCAAAAAGGACCAAGAGTCCTTCAATATCTGTACTTCCTTAACCACATATTTTTTCAAGATTGAATCTGCTAATTTCGCACATGGGTATGTGATGGATTCCCTTACATCCACCAAAGGTCTAAACGGTGGATTACACAGGCTTTTATGAATTTTTGGTACACCAAACAGTTTTGGGATTTTAGGGGACAGCATTGTTAAATAGTGATTTAAATTAGTGTCAATTAAACCATCAGTATATAAATCACTAATAAACATTTTTATTCTGTTGTATGCTTGATTCAATTGGTGCTGGTTCACTTCCTTGTACGATATTTTTATTACTATTAATATAACTTATTTGGTAAACCGTTTAGCTATACAAACTCAAATTTGTGGTGGGGGAGCTATTTTAGTCTTTAATGCATTAAATGACAAACTCCATTTTCTTTAACGTACCCAATACCTTAGAGTATGGGGTTTTGAACACTCTTCATTGTTAACTTTGAAGTAAGTATATTATACGTGGTGGTACGGAAAATTAAGAGGTTACGTTTTGGAATATATTATAATTCCAATAAGTAAACTACTGATGCTAACGTAAATGATCACAGCAGCTTTAGTTATTTTTTAGAATGTCAGTTTTTCTTAATAGATCTATGTTTCAATGATTGTATTTATTTTAATACCATTGTGAAGTGCGACTTGTCTTGTTTTTTCCTGATGTGCAAGAAGGAAGACACAGGAGTCTGATTAATACAACGAACTCGCTACATAGTAGCTCGTAATTATGGTACAACATTTATTTTTAATAGATAGGTTGCCTCTTTAAGAGCTAATTAATTATGGAGCTGGGAATGACTGGTCAGTGCTCTGGGTGTTTAACTATTTGAATTTTAATTGTTGGTATGGAACTGTTTGTCTGAAGAAGTCCGGATAAGATCCGGACAAAAAGCGCTTTATGTTGACTTAGTTTTAACTGCATAGTTTTATTGTTTTTACTTGTTCGTACAAGTCCATAAATAAACTCAGTGAATTTCCTGTGGATTATCTGTGCATTTTTCCGTTTTGTCATTTGGGAGTCAGTGCCTGGTCTTTACTTATTACTTTTGAAACTGCTTGGCCCAGGTAGTTGGGTGAAAAGGATACAAATAACTGGTTGGTTGAACATCTAAAAGGTGCAGTGACCACTTTCCCTTGTTAGAAAAATTGGGGAAGAAAGCTGGCAATTGAACAGACTGATTCAAGTTAGCCTCAATGGCCACTTAAGGCATAAAGGAAGGGTTGATATGAAGGGAGACTATATTTATGAAAAATAATGTAAGGAGGTTTAATGGACAGATCTTGGAGTTCTGAAATCCTTTTGGCAGAAGTGAGGCCATCAGAAAGACAGTGCTCCAAGAAAGAAACTTCAGGTCACAGAACTGGAAGGTTTGAAGGGTTTCATTGTTAGGCCTTGGAGAATGACAGTGAGATCCCATGGAGGGGAAAGGTCTTTAACCAGAGGTCAGAGAAGAAAAATACCCTTCATAAATGCTTTACATAACCTAGATGTAGCAGGAGAACCAAACAAATTTCCAGAATGATAATTTGAAATAGCAGCCAACTGAAGTTTAATAGTAGAAAAACTAGCACCTTCCTGAAAAAGGAAGGCTAGAAAAGACAGAATAGCAGGTAGAGGAGCTGAAAAAGGATCAATAATCTCCCTGCCCTAACAGAGGAAGTAAGCCTGGACCTCTGTACAATCAATGGAAATGGAGAAACCAAGCAGTTAGTTTGAGGGTGCACAGATTTGGATGATAACCCTCTGAAGGGTGGAGGAGGAGATCCTGTCTGGGTTCCAGTATCCATGGTGGATATTTCAGATGAGACCAGAGAAAGAGGAACCAAATCTGTTGAGGCCAGAAGGGGCCAATGAGAATCACTGAGGTCTTCAGCCATTTTGCTTTCTGTAGGAACTTAGGAATCAGGAGTAGAGGAGAGTAAGCATAGAGGAGACTGGGAGGGGCCAATCATAAACCACAGCATCTCTCGGGGACTTGCCTGGCAGGGGGATCAGAACAAAGTACTTTCTGCATTTGTTGTTGAGAGGGGAGGCAAAAGAAGTTGCAGCAAGGTTGGCCCTAGTGGCTGAAAATCAAGTCCACTACTGATTGGTTGAGGGACTACTTGTAAGGAGTCTGATTGGATTTGCTGAGGTTGTCGGCAAGAACATTGGACATCCCCATTATGTGAGCTGCAAAAAGAAAGCAGTCTGAAAATATTGCTCACTTCCAAACCCTCATGGCCTCTCTGCACAATGGATGCAAATTAATTCCCTCCATTTCTAGATGTACCAAACCACCAACATATTGTCTGTGCAAAATGCAATCGTTCCTAGAGGGAGGATGTCCTGAAAAATTGCAACGTGAGGAGGACTGATCTAATCTCCAGAACACTGATGTGCAATCTAGTCTCTAAGTGAGTCCACGTGCCTTGGACCATCTTTCCCAGAAAATACCCCCCCCCCCGCTGGAAAGCATCCACGGTCACCATGGCTGAGAGGGACAAGAGAAGGAAAGGCCTGCAGATCAATAAGTCATCGTAAAAAAGCCACCCTCAAAAACATTTTTTGCAAATTGTAATCAATTTGATAGGATCAGAGAGAGGTTGGCAGAGACTAGACCATATAAAAGCCAGAGCATGTTGGAGTACTTGCATAAAGAACCTTGCTAATGGAATGAGTGTAATAGCCACTGCCATAGACCCAAAAGCTTGAAGTACTAGTCTCGCTGGTGGGGTCAGAAGATTTAGAATAATATGAGCATGTTTCCTTAGGGTTTGTGTGCGAAGAGGTGGTAGCGATGCTCTCTGACTCGGGGTATCTAGAAAGGTCCCAATGAATTCTAGATTCTGTATCGGAATTAGATTTGATTTCTGAACATTTATGGTGATACCCAAAGGACTGTATATTTGTAAGAGGTAATCTCTGGCCTGGAGAAGGTGATGCCTGGCTGGAAAAGTTAGAAGCCAGTCATCCAGATATGGAAACAAAGGGAAACATTTCAGCCTTAGGTGGGCTGCGACAACTGCCATACATTTGGTAAACACCCGGGAGGGGGGGGGGCTGTGGTGGGACCAAAGGGCAGAGCTCTGAATTGTTAATGTCTGGCTTCCAGTCTGAAGTAAAGATGACACATGGAGCGTCTGTCTATTTTGATGTGATAGTATGCATCCTGTATGTCTGTTATGCACATCCAGTTGTCCTTCCACAATAGCGGTAGAATGGATTGGACAGTGACCATCTGGAACTTTGCTTTTTTTCAACCAAATTAAGATTGCTTATATCCAGTATAGGTCTGAGGTCCCCAGTTCTCCTTGGCACTAAAAAGAAGCAGGAGTAAGCTCCGAATCTTCTTTGCTCAGCTGGGACCTCTTGGATGACTCGTTTTCACAGCAGTTTTTGAATCTCTAGAACTGCACACTCCCACTGATTGGGTGGAACATCAGGGAGTTTCTTTTGAATCTCTAGCAGTCAAGGGAAAAAGGGAATATAATATCATCTGGATATGATTCTTGGTACCCAACTGTTTTTTGTTAAAGAGGTCCAGGCATTTGGGTACAGAGAAAATCAAACCAGACTGCCTCCAGAGTTGAGCAGTTGAGCAGCACTTCAGGAGTGCTGAAAGGCCTGTTAGAGAAGGGCTATCTGAAGAACTGATTCTGCAGTCCCTCTCACTGCTTAGGGTGGCATCTGCTATTAAAACTTCTGCCTCTGCACCTGGGGGAAGAGTCTCCACTGTGATCCTGGAAAGACCCTTGGGATTTCCAAAACCAGGTCTTCTTGCTACTTTGTTAGTTCCTAACATCCATTGAGGGATAGAACACTTGATTCTGATGGCAGACAGGGTCTTCCCTTCATGGTCAATGCAGGTAAGAGTATCTTTAATAGAGGGTCAAAACAAGGTGCAGCCATCAAAAGGGTGTTACAAAGGACACCATGAAGGGTTGAGCAAAGTTATACAGCCTCATCCAGACATGTCATCTAATAGCGGTGCCTGAGCTGGCTGCTCATGAGGCACCCAACGTGGAATGGGAGATAAGCCTCATGGATGAATTCAATAGGGTAGTGACAGTAGCCAGGCAGAGAGATACTTTCTCGAAGTCCGTCGCCAACATGGTCTCTGCTACAGATTTAGAAAGTTCTTTGACCAGATCTCTCTGCATTCAGGTAAAGTGTGCCAGGTAATTCAAAACTTTCAGTGAGAAGGCAGCTAAGATATAAACACACTTCCTGAATCTGTCCATTGCTCTGGACTCCCTGTTTGGAGATTGAACAGAGGAGCTCTGCTCAGCGAGCTCCTTCTTGGTGGCTGCCTCCACAACCATGGCATCAGCCAGTATACCCTTAGTCCAATGTGGTAAGTCTTTGGGGGGGACAAGAATTTATCTGGTCATTTTGGGATTGGTTCTAGCATGTCTGGCTCCTTCCAGGCCCATGATCGACACGTTTGTCTGCTGGGGAGAGGTCACCCAAGAAGTAGATGGACTTGCCCCAAAAGCTTCCAAAAACACAGCCTCTTCAGGAGAAGGAGTTTGGGTTGACCAACCACCTCTCTGCTTCAAGATCTCCAAAATGTCTCAGATGCAGACATCATCCTGTGGTGATCTGAGGGATCCTTCTCCCTCATCAAGGTCTGTGTCATCAGTGAGAGACTCTAAAGGGGACTCTATGTGCCTCCTCTTGCATGTCTTCTTACAAGGGATCCCCTCTGTATGGGGCTCAGGACAAGTCTCAGAAGAAGAAGGGGCACCCTCGGGGGGATAGCTTAGAGGCCCTTCAGGACGGGCTGACCTTGAACAGGTATGATAAGCTCATTTCTCTGATCCAAAGGGAGCTGACAGGAAGAATTATAGCTCTGACCGGTCAGATCTCTAACAGAAAAGAATTCCTTTTCTATGATCTGAAAAGCCAAAAGGCACAGACAGTCCCTCCCAGGCTCCTCCAGAGCTAAAGCAACCAAGGACGAGAAGACGGGAACCTCCACCCCCTGGTTCCCAGTCTTAATCGAATCCAAACTGTCAAGCGATGAAGTCCTGACAGGAAGGGATGGATATGACAAAGTCTGAATCAAAGCCCTCCTCTCAGACTTGATGGCAGCAGCTTGGATCTGAGACCCACTCTGATCTGAAGAACTGAGAGCAGAGGTAGTCAGAGCAACAACTTCCTTGGATCCGGCACCTACACTGCTGGGTGGCCACAAAACTGAGGCTCCGATAAGGGTAGCTGGATTGGAGAATGAGACTGTATGGTAATGGGCACATTCACAGATCCCACAGGGGATGGAAAAGGTAAAAACCCCATCTAGATCTGGGTCTTGTGGAGCTTCTGTATCATCCTGTCCACATCAGTTTCTTATAAGCTCCTGGAAGACCTCGAGGAAGCCACCAAGGTTGGTCTGGAGTGCCCGGAGGGTGTCTGCAGGTTATTGAAGGGCAGAGTAGGTGACTCCAGCCTACTTGAGAGATCTGGGGTCCAGCTCTGTGGTTTTGGATCTGAAGAGTAAGGATCTGATGTGGAGGTAGATGGTCTCAGAGATATCCTAGAAGTAGGAGCACCAACTTGATCCAAAGAGAGCTTCGGGGCCACTGGAGCCAAAGAGGATCAAGGATTATGAGACGTTGGATCCAAGGGTCAAGAAGCTTGGAAGGTGGCCCCAAAGAAGCCCACAAAGGCTTGTGCAAGCATTTTTTTGGGTTCAAAGGTGCTGCCACAAGTTTAAAAGGGGTTTGAGCCCCTGGAGAAACAGATTCTGCAGGCAGAAGTCCTTTTAGTATTAATTTATTTTTCTGGTTGGCTATGGCCATGGGATTAAATCCCTTGCAGATGACACAAGCTGACTGAAGATGTTGAGGGCCAAGGCAATACACGCAGCTATCATGGGCATCAGAATGTGGGATTTTGTGCCCACATTCTGCACAATTTTTGAGCCCGGTCAGTATTTCTGAATGGAAGAGCTAAAGCTTGCAAAAAAGCGCACACAGAGAAGGGAAGAAGAACGAAGGAAAGCTCAAGTAAAGGTACTGAAACCAGAAACTATAAAGCTTTTTTTAGCTAGTAACCTAAAGCAGTTAAAGGGAAAGGGCCAAAAGCCCCGAAAAAAGGAAGCAAAAAGCAATACAAAAAAGTTCCTGATGCTGTTGGAAGGGCTAATGGAAGAGAGGAGATAGGAAAGAAAGGCAATAATAACTTTAAACTTAACTTGTAGAGAGAAAAAACGTAGAAGAATTTCTCACTACAGTCCTACGGCTCAAGATTGAAGAAACCATTTCTGACACAGCTGGTGGCAAACGAATTCTGAGAAAGCTGGGAAGAGTACAGTGTTATGGGAATAGGGAGGAGCTTGAGACTTGGAGCATAGCCTGTAGAAATGCGTCCTAGTTGGATCCGTGAATTCAGGAGCAAGAATGAAAGAGACAGCATCATATCATAACCCTATCCCTGTCAAAAATCAGGTGAGGTTGTCCCACCATGAGAGCTTGCAGCTCAGAAACTTGCCTTGCAGATGTCAGCGCAATAAGCAAAACAGTTTTCTATGTTAAGGACTTGAGATCAGTGTGAGCTGATGGCTCAAAAGGTAGTAAGTTAAATTTTACAGGAACACAATTTAGGTCCCACTAAGGAGAAATTTGCTTGCAAAGGTGTCTCATATGCAATTCTCCTTTCATGAACTGTTTTACCAAAAGAGAAGCAGAAAGAGAAGGATCCATTGGCAGATAAGCAGAGATGACTGCTAAATGCCCCTTAATGGACACACATGATAAGCCATTCTGAAGTGGCTTACACAAATATTTGAAGATCAGAGGGATATTAACCTCAATTGGACCTCTGTTGCCATTTGGGCACCACTTAGAAAACCTCATCCATTATTAAACCTAACATTTTCTGGTAGCAGGATTTCTGGTCTCCTTTACCCCCTACTGCACATCCTCATGAAACAAGTGCCTAAACGGGGTCTCCAAATTGGGGTGCAGCAGTATCCCTTGAGGCTGTGTGAGCAGATGTAATGTGTGAGGATGTCTGTGGTAATTGTTCTTGGCCAATACCAATAACAGGGAAAATATTGCCTGGGCCAACTTGGGGGGGGGGGGGGGGCACAGTGATCTTTGACATTTCTCTTTGAATTTTCACAAGTGCCTTATGAATTAGTGGAAAGGATGGAAATGCATATAGGAGCACTTTAGTCTAAAATAACAAGAATGTGCCTGTCCTCCAAGCAAGGCTAAGAGAAAAAAAATTCAAAGTAGAGGAATCACCACAGCAGAATAAAAATATACAGTAGGTTTAATGGTGAGCACTTTTGTGGGGTTACCACTTCGTCAGACCACAACAGAACAATCAATATATAGCACAAAAAAACAATAAAATTATACCACCAATTAAACACACCAATAAAATCATGAAATAGTTACCGCCTCTCCAAGCAAGGCTGCAAGGATGTCTGGAACAGGCATACAGGTCTATTTGAGGTGTTCTTTATATCTGGACTAGATCCTGAAACACCACTGCCTTGAGCTTCCACTTGCGCAGGTCTGCCCATGATCTGCTTACTCTATCTGCCATAATACTCTGCTCTGATGGTATGTATGATGCCAGAAAAGTCACAGAATAATGACAAGCCAGCTCCCTGGCAATGACTGCCATCTGGCACAGAAGGCAAGACCTTGTACCCCTTTATTTGTTAAGGTACCACATCACTGTAGTGTTGTCTGTAAACCACATGAAGAGGACCCACAGTCCAAAGATAGTAAAGGACTTTCAAGATGTGAATCACTGCCAACATCTCCTTGATGCTTCCAAGCATCCTTGGGCCCCCAAAGTGGCTTGTATTTGCATTCCCAATGACACTGCTCCACAGCAGAAGTTGCATGGATCTAGTGTGGCACTGTGCAAAGACATGAGAGGTGTAGAATAAGTGGGAGGCCTCATCTGCAGGTGAAATACCACTACTCATAATTTTTTTCACTTTCTCAGTGAGGTGGGGGTGTGAGGCCTACTGGGGCTCTCACTTCTGGCTCTAAGCCCTCAGGTGTGACCTGCTCCGGGGACAGTGTCAGGTGAGGAGTTTGACTGGGGCAGTACATCTGTCAAAGAGTAATTCAGGTGTCCTAAGGCAAGCTCAGGGAGGACAGAACCCTCCCATTTGGAGCAGAAGGGCAAAAGCTCACTTTATCTTGATTTTCAGTATGAAAACATATCATGAAAGCAAGGCCTCACGATCCTTCTGGCTTTTTGGGTTTTAAGCAGGAGGTGTCGGAAAAGTTACCACACTGATAACTGGCTTGTGTTGGCCAAGCATTCATAGTGGCATCATTTTTGATCCTTTGATGTTGGCTCTTCCTATCATTGTGAAGCAGAATTCACAAAGCATTGGAGTGTTCACCCACTAATAGAGAATGTGAGCTGGAATTAGATTGCCATTAGACATGTTAGTTTTACCCTACTGATGACTGATGATGTGTTGTTGCAATAGTTATCCTGCTCAGTACAAGAGGAACCACAGGCTCAGAAATTTGGTGTATGTGCTTGGCTACGGAATCAATGTAGGATTATGACTGAATGCCTCTAAGTCAGAATCCAACCTAAACATAATGATACCACAGCACCATGGATCTCCAGTTGGCCAGGGATAGCTGACCGCAAGATCAGTGAGGGCCACCGTTCATCAGTGGTTCAGAATGCAGATGGAAGGTGGTCACTTCTCTCCAGCAGTGCACCACATGTTCATGGGGAACTGGGTGCTAAATCATTCATAGACAACCTGATTCTGGCACCGGAGGGGAGAAAGGAAGACCTGGATTAATACTCAGCTGATCTCTCCACCTCTGTAACTCTCATCTGATGAAGGGCAGCACTGGCAACTGAGATTTCAAGGAATCGAGAAGATGGGTCCAACAATTGCAGGCACAACATTGAATTTTTCTCATGTGAAGACTGGCCAAGTGTTATCATAACAATCATGGATGCATTCTGTCCATGAAGGAATTACCTCACTTCTTGAAGAATTTTACAAACACTGGCTGATACAACAGGAACTTGCCTGTTGGCAGAAAGGCCATTCTCTTGTTGGAGTCGATCAAGCAACCCTGAAAGATGAGTCCTTGCAAAGATGTCAGACTACACTTTGAGAGATTCAACTTTAACCATAGATAGCAGAGTAATATTAAGATCTTCTCTTGTGATTTCAAATGACTGGATTCCCTTACTGCACAGATCAGCAAGTTGACAAGTATGGGCAGATGCAAATGGCCAGAATCTAACAATGAATCACTGCTGGGGCAAGGCATTCGGTGAACAATCACAGTACAGAAGATAGCATAATGGGCAATACAAAAAAACTGATAGTACAAACCAGACACAACAAATATTAGTTATGTCCTGAAGTGATGAGCAATGGGGACATGATTATAGGCATCCTTCACATCAAGGGTCATCATGAAGCAGTTGCCCAGCAACAGAGGAGGCACTGTTTGCAGAGATAGCCTTTTAAACTTGGGGACATTGACAAATGTATTTACAAAAGAAAGATCCAACACAGCACCCATGACTGCTCTTTTTTGTCAAGCAAGAAAATTCTGGAGAAGAACAACTCCTTCTTTCCAAAGGAGGAACTGTTTCTATGACTCCAGAGTCCAGCATTAGCTGGAGAAGAGGAAGGAACAACAAAGTCTAGACTAGAGGATGAGAGGGAATGGAGGCAGGTGGTCTTTCCACTGCCATTTGTAACCTACGCCACCAATGTTTATCACCCATTTTTTTGGAAACTACAGGTGGTTAGGCTGCCTTGTTGAATGCTAACTTTGGAGACAAGGCACCCAATGGTAGACTTGAAAAAGCAGGTGCTGTGCCTCAACACAGTCATAAATTGGGAGGGTAGATATACTTCTTGTTTGGGTTGGTGGAGTTGTTCTTCCATTTCCTTTTATTGTCTTGGTTCTTGTTTAGCTGAAACTTCTTTTTGTTAGGCCACTGAAAGTTATCTTGTTTAATGGAGAAAATTTTGAGAAAATGAAACATTTTTGACACTCCTTATATCAATTTACCTCTGTCATCCCAGTATTTAAGGATCTGATTACCTGTTGTACCACACACACAATCAAGATGAAAGAGGAGCATTCAAAATCTCATTTTTTAACTTATGAGAACATTTTTGGGCATGCAACCATGCAAACCTCATAATTACCATTGATAATACTTCATTTCTAGAAATAGTATCAGTTAACTCTGAGGCACTTTTTAAGGTATGTTTTGACAACTGAGAAACACTAGAGACAATATATTTTACAAGGGGTGTCCAACAGGTGGCCTTTGGGCCACAATCCGATCCTCTGAGGCATTTTATCAGGCTCTTGGAATGCCCTATAACAAACTGCTTTGAATGTACAGATACATGTTGGACATGGTAATGTGGCCCCTCCGAACTTTGACAAGTTTGGTAAGTGGCCCCAAGTCAAAAAGGTTAGACACCCCTGAACTGACCTTTTGCTCTGCAGGCAACAATGCAGAAAGTTTGTCTAAACTGTATAAGAATGTCAACACAATCTTCCACATAAAACACTTGTAGTTGAACACTTAAAAAGTTACTGTGCTGGACTATGCCGGCTTATTTCCATAAGATTCCACCACCTGCCTAATTTATCTCAGTGGACTGGGTTAGAAGAAGACATGGTCTTCTTATTAGCAAAAGTCACTAGGAATACTGATGTGAGGTCCACAGACAAAGAGGCTTGGGGTCAGCCACCGTCAAGCAAACCCTAAATTTCTTAAACACTTTCTTAGGCAATAAAAATAAGGGAACTATAAGATTTCTTGATGACATTCTCCAATGTGGGATTAATGGAGGAAAGGTCTCAATGTCTGGGGCCTCATCCTCCAACAGATCATAAACTCCACTATTCCACAGAGCAGCCAGAGATAGCTCCCAGATGAATATATCTCTAAATCTAGTCACTATTTGGGAAAAAGAAAAAAAAAAAAGTTATGTTCTTACCATAACATTCCATGTGTGTTGTCCATCTCGCCCTTTATTCTCACGTGTTGGTCGGATCTGGCCAAAACCCCAGCTCGAGGTCTTCAGCAAAGCTCATGGGCCTCATTCTTTACCCATAATGCCTTCTCCTAGTTACCTCAGATCTTGTTTGCCCTTTCAGCAGCACATAAAACGGGGTCACGTGGTAGCAATTTGCTGTTGTATAGAAACAGGGGCATTCCTACTTTCATAAAATTACAACCAGATTGTAAAGGGTATATTCTCTGAGGCTATATGGCTTTGCTGAATTCCTGTTTTTTTAACTAGTCTATCAGTAGTTTAGGCAGGGGGAAGTGGGAGGGTTGTGAGAATAGAGGGCAAAATGGACAACATACATGGAATGTTATGGTAAGAACATAACTTCTTTATGTGATGTTGTCAATCTCGCCTTTATTCTCACATGTGGGACCATGTCCCAAGCAACTGAATTCCTAGGTGGCGCGTGGAAGAATATTCCTCAGAACCACAGAACCAAATTAGGCTCTACTCCTAAAGGCCAAATCCACTTTGTAATGAGTAATAAAGGTATGAGGTCTTGCAGAAGTAGCTGCTACACAAATATTATCCAATGGTAGTTTAGCATGAAAGGCAGCACATGGAGCCAGAGATCTAGTGGAATGAGTTTAGCAACATTTGGGAGGGCTTTCTTTTTAGAATTGTAAATGTGGGATATGCATGATGAAAGCCATCTGGATAATGTGACTTTTGAAACTGGGTGACCTTTCACATCACATCACATCAGAATATGAAATGAAAAGCTGGTCTGATTTCCTGAATTCGAAGTTCTGTGTAAAAAGAAACATAATTGTCTATGGACATCTAGGAGATGCAAGGAATACTCTCCTTTTTTTGAAAATTGGGAAAGAAAACTGGAAGGTCTATAGACTGGTTAAGTGTATTTTCTGTCACAACCTTGGGTAGAAAGGAAGCATTGGTGCATAACCACACCCTATCCTTGTGAAAGATTAGGTAAGGAGGTTTAATGGCTAAGGCTTGCATCTCTGATAGCCTTATGGCTAAAGTAATTGCTACAAAGAACAGGGTTTTCCATGAGAGATATTTTATATCACATGTGGCTGAGGTCTCAAAAGGGGGAATATGATATTGGATAAGATGAAGTTTAGATCCCAAGGAGGCATTGGATATTTGTATGGAGGCCTTAATATAACAGTGCCTTTCAAAAATGCTTTGCAAAATCTATGTGACATGATATGGCGATCATTTGCTCCTATATGAAAATTAGAGATTGCAGCTAGTTGAACTTTAATTGAGGCTGCCGTTGCTCCATCATTGAAGATCTCAGACAGAATCTGTAGCACAGAATGAACTAGTGCTGTAAACAGATCTATCTTTTTACAGTCTGCCCATATAACAAACTTCTTCCAATTGCTTCTGTAAAGTTTCCGGGTGGAAGTTTTATGGGATGATAAAATGATATGCTTGACTGGGGAGGAGAGGGATGGAAACCTGGCCATTAGGGGGAACTGGAGCAGCCAAGCTGTCAATTTCAGGGTGTGTAGGTTAGGATGAACCATCCCTGACAGGTGTGTCAGAAGGACCGGAACTGGGTCCAGAATACAGGGTTCATCCTGGAGATGAGGCTGAATGAAGGGAAACCAGATTTGATGAGGCCAGTAGGGGGCAATTAGAATAATGGTTGTCTCCAACAAACTCGCTTTCTGTAGCAGCTTTGGAATTAGAGCAATTGGATGAAAGGCATAAAGAAGTCCTGGGGGCCAATCATGAACAAGTGCATCCCTTGGTGACTCCCTCATTGGATGGATCAGGGCAAAGTAGTTGTTGCATTTAGCATTGTTGGGTGATGAAAAAAGGTTGCAGCAAGGCTGGCCCCATTTGTGGAAGATCACTTCTGTTACTTCCTAACTGAGGGACCACTCATGCGGCCACAAAATGTCTCTGCTCAGCTTGTCCGCAATGACATTGGATTTCCCTGGGATGTCCATTGCTATCAAAAAGTGGTTGGAGGCTATCATCCAATGCCAGACCCAGAGAGCTTCTCAACAAAGTGGGTACAATCTGGTTACCCCTTGTTTGTTGATATACCAAACTACAGACATGTTGTCCATCTGGATTGCAATTGTTCCTATAGGAAGAGAGTACTGGAATGCTTGCAAAGCTAGAAGCACCGCTCTTATCTCTAGGACATTTATATGCAAGTGAGCCTCATGATCTTTCCAGATGCCTTGAACCTTCTTCCCAAGAAAATGCTCACCCCACCCTATCTGTGAAGCATCTGTAGTCACTGTAGCCAGAGGTTGTGGAGGAATAAAGGAATGGTCTCGAAGTACTGACAGCGACTGGATTCACCTTTGGAGGTCCTTCTTGCAGGCATTGGTTATCATGATCTTATGAGACAGTGGAAGCTCCAATATTGACCACTGAGCAAACAGCATAAACTGGAAAACCCTCATGTGGAGGTGAGCTAGGGGAATTAGTATGATGGAAGCAGCCATTTTTCCTAGGACCTGGAGTACTAGTTTTGCAGTGGCTTTGAACTTCTTTATAAGAACTCTGACAAGATTATGGAGGTTGTCTACCCTGTGTTGTGAAAGGCTTGCTATCTGAGTGGTAGTGTTTATCTCTGCTCCTATGAACAGTAAGGTTTGCGACGGTTCTAGTACAGATTTCTCATAATTTATGGTAATGCCCAGGGAGGAGCAGAGGTGAAGGATATAATGCCTTGATTGGAGTAACAGATATGAGCCAGTCATCCAAGTATGAAACACAGACTCATTTGTGTCTTAGTTGAGCTGCTACCACTGCCATACATTGGGTGAACACTCTGGTGACTGTAGTGAGACCAAAGGGCAGAGCTCAAAACTGGAAGTGACTGGCTCTTAGCCAGAAGCACAAGAACCTCCTGGGCCAACAGTCCATTAAAATATGGTAGTACATGTCCTGAAGGTCTATCGAGCACATCCAATTGTCTTTTTCCAGAAATGGAGTGTTACCATCTGGAACTTGGTCTTCTTTATTGATTTGTTCAGATTGCTGAGATCCAAGATGGGCCTCCAGTCCCCTGTTCTTTTTGGAACTAAAAAGAATTTTGAGTAAGTTCTGGATCCTGTCTGGCCTGCAAAGACTTGTTGGATGACTCTTTTTGTTAGCAACTTTTGAATTTCTATAGTTGCTTGTTCCTTTTGACTGGGTGGAACATCTGAAATCATTTTGTTTCTGGGGATAGGAAGGGAGAAGGGTCCTGCACCCATCTGTCATTTGTTATCTTTAGCCAGGTTTCTTGGTGTAGGGACGATCACCCCCCCCCCGACTGCCTCCAAAGATGAGCAATTAGGCACTCCTTCAGGAGTGCTGGAAATGTCTCCCAAAGAAAGATTCTCTGGAGCCTTGGTTTTGCAGGATCCCTCTGCCACAAGGGCAGCATCTTCCATTATTGTTCTCCTCTCTGCCTCTGGGGGAACTTTCACCTTGTATGTATTGGTAAGACAACTGGGATTGTCTGAACCACATTTCCCACTACCTTTTTGACTCTTGGGAAAAGGTCTAGTAGGAGTGGAAAAATGCACTCCAATAGCAGACAAGGTCTTACCCTCTTGTTCACATCTGGTGAGCGTTTCCTTCACTTTTGGCCCAAAAAGGGAGGAGCCATCAAAAGGGGCATTAATGAAGGAAGACTTAAAGGGCTGTGCAAAAATCACAAAGACACATCCAGGCCTGCTTCCGAAGGGAGGTACATCAGCCTGCTGCCCTACTCATTCCATCAGTCACATAAGAAATAAGCCTGATGGACGAGTTGACTACTGAATTCAAAGTAGCAAGCTGAGCATTGAATTTATCTGCCACTACATCAGCTACAGCTCCTTGGAGGGAGTCTGATAATTCTTTAATCAGGTCCCTCTGCAGTCTGGTAAAGTGAGTGATATAATTCAGTGACCGCAAAGCAAATGTCACTGATGCAAATACATGCTTCCTGTATCTATCTATGGTCCTAGAGTCCTTATTAGGAGGATGGATAGAGGTACTCATCTCAGAGAGTTCCTTTCTAGTAGCCACCACTGCAACCATGGCATCAACGCCTACACCTTTTGTAAGAAAACCCTTTTCCTTTGGGGCAGTGATGTATTCATTTGGCCTCCTAGGAGTGGGATCTATGGTTTCTGGGATCTCCCAAGCCTTTTGCGAGATTAATTCCACAAGCTCGTCGAAAGGAGGAGTCACCCAGAAAGTTGATGGGTGAGAAGCAAAGGCCTTCAGGAAGATTGACTCCTCAGCCAAAGGGGTGGAGGACTGCCAATCACCACTCTGTTTTAAGAGTTCCAGGATGTCTCCAAAGAAGACATCATCAGGAGGTGATTGTGGGGACCCTTCTGCTTCATCAAGGTCGGTGTCAGATGTGACAAACTCTTCCAGTGAGTCCAGATGCTTCCTCTTGCATGTCCCTCTTCCAAGGGACCTTTTCAGTGGGATACTGTGGAGAGGTTTCAGAAGAGGGGGAAGTACCCAGAGGTACATCCTGAGGCCTAACGTCTCTGCGAATCTGTGGAGAGGGCCCATGAGAAGGCAAGGACACCTCACCTGAAGAGGGAGGAAAAAACAAAAAAGAGTGTGTTCTAGACAGTGAAGAAGTCAAAGCCCTCCTCATTACTTCAAAAGCAGATCCCCCTGCTCTGAGGAAGTCCCTGGATCTGACAAACAAGTTGTCAGAGCTGAAAGAATCTCCAGAGCAGAAGGGAGCAGCTCCAAATCAGCGGTAGGAGCCAAACTCACCTATGCCAAGGCTTCCACAGGAATGATCAGATCCAAAGAGATCTGACAAGTCTCTGCAGACCCAACAGGGGAGTGTTGTCTCTCAGAGATCTCCTGCTCAGAGGGCACAGAGACACTCGTGGCAGATGTCGGAACTGCTGAGACTAAGGGTTCTGGACCCGACACTGACACAACCTGGATATCAGAATCTTCCGGTTCCAAAGCAGGAGAATGGATAGGAGGAGGAACTGTCACAGAAGACTGCATTTGAAACTGCTCTGACTACTTTGGGCTCAGATCCACAAGAAGTCTGGCTAAAGCAGGTGTCTTCAAAAGTCTCTTTATGACCCTATCCAAGTCTTCATCAGATAAACTCCTGGTACACTTAGTGGACAGGGTAGGTGATCTTGACGTAGCTAAAAGTGGAGAAGGGAGCCTGTAAGAAACCTTCTCAATGGAAGGAGATTGGCTCCTGTGTCCATGAGTAGTGGAAGTCATGGGTGCCAATGTAGTTTCCCACTCTGAAGGAGCACTGGAGCTGGGAGGAGATGTCTGCTCCAATAGAGCCTTCGGGTCCAGCAATTTCGGAGGCTTCTGCTTCAGCTCCGATAAGGATCTTGGCTCCAATAAAGGTCTTTTGGTTGGCTTTTCAGAAGGATCACAGGATATAGCCTCAAAGAAAGATGTTTTCAAAAGGCCTTTCAAAATCAGTTTATTTTTGTGTTCCATTAAAGCCCACTGATTAAAGTTGTGGCAAATGGAACATGACTCCTGCAAATGAAGAGGCCCCAAACAATACACAAACAAAGTGTGTGAATCACTAAAGAGCATCTTCTTACTGCACTTTTCACACTTCTTAAAGCCTAAAGGCTTACTTTCCTGTTTTTGAGACATAATGGTAATGGGGAAGAAAAAAGTCAAAATGTAGCAGAATCATTCACACTCTCAGAAAGGGTAAGTCCTATAACTTAAATGGACTTGAGCACCCCCCCCCCCCCCACACACACACACAGAGGAAACAAATGTTACCAGCAAAGAAGAGATGGAAATATGCTACCAGAAAAAAGTTCTATATTTTATTTTTTATATATTTTAAATATATATTAAGGATTAAGAGAAATTTAACAGGGAAGGTAAGGAGCGTCCTCTAACTAAAATGGACATTCCTGAGCGCCCTCTAACTTAAACGGATGTGTAAAGGGGGGAAGCTGGGTAAAGAAGTTAGGCTGACAAGATATATTAAAGAATTTAAACTAGAAAGTTAAACAATGCTAGAAAAATATATAAGTGAAAAGTTGTACTTAACCCAGAGCTATAGCTGATTAAACCTCTTTGCTGCATGGCATACGAGATCTGAGGTAACTAGGGGAAGGCATTATGGGCAAAGAATGAGGCCCATGAGCTTTGCTGAAGACCTCAAACTGGAATACTGGTCAAGATGGATCCGACACATCGGATCTGACCCACACATGTGAATAAAGGCAAGATTGACAACATCACATTATCTGTTAGGGTATCTCTATTTGTTCGTCATCAGAGGCAACCAAATGATCCGACTCAGACAGGTCAGAGTCCATAGACACAGAATCTCCTTCAAAAGGAGGACCCCTAGCAGAATGATCAGTGATGGAAGTACAAATGTTACTCATAACCCAGGTATGTACCCTATAGTCAACTGCCTGAATAATGGATCTAGACACAGCTATCAACTCTGGAGGGTCTTCTGTCTTTTTCTGGCATATACTACACCAGCAAGGGAATCCTCAGGTTTAAAAGTATCAACACTTGCAACAGATTCTGCACCCCTGACTTCCCCTACACATAAAGGATTTGGGTCTTCCACACCTGCAGCAGGCAATGGTACAGCCCCAGAGGATGTGACTGACCCTCATGTCATGGACAGCTGTGGTACTGTGACCATCCCAGGGGGCCTGGGGCTAGCAGAAAGCAAGTAGTCTGATAGCCTGCCTGAAGCTAAGGCTACTGCAGAGTCACAAGATGTAGGCTGAAGCATATTTTTTATTACTTTATTATTGTTTTTAAATGCAGCTGTGGAAGATGGTTGGGGGGGGGTTCTGAGTCCATAACGTCAGGAGACAAGAAACTAGCCATCTCAATACCAAACACTAGCTGCACAGTCAGACTATTAAGAATATGAACAAATCCCACTACTCTCCCTCTAAACAGCAATCTAAAAACTATTTCTATAGGGATACTATTCAAACCACTACACTGAGAAAATGACATCATTTTCAGTAACACAGTTCAATGTACAAGCAATACCCACATATGTTCCCTGATTATGTAAAAAAAAAGGCTAGTTTATTCTAAATGAACAGATACAACCTAAAACATTATTAGAGAAGAAATAAATCATAAAACTATAGAAAAATTATTTTCAGAAATATTTAACATACAAAATGATGTCAAAAGCAAACTGAAGTGTATTTCTGCAGGGATTATTATTCTAAAGACTGCACTGAATAAAATTACATTTCAGTAACACCATTCCACGCACAAAAGTCCTCTGATTTTCTATTAAAAATGGGGGGGGGGGGCTAGTTTCAGTTAGAATGAATGAACACAGCCTACAACAGTATTAGACAAGAATTAAACCATAAATTGATGAAAATATTCTGTCAGAAATGTTTAGCATACAAAATGGTGTCAAAATAGCAGTTTAAATGAAAAAAAGTTTATAATCCTGTAATCCTATTCAGTCACTCAAATAATCATAACTGCAAAGAAAAAAAGCAAAAGCAGCAAGTATTATTGTCAATACTTTCAAATGAAACTTTTAATCAACAGGTCTGTACAATCTTTCTAATAAAAACAGTCAAAGCAGCAGAATATCAAGCAATGACGGGAAAAACTGAGAAGGGAAGAAATAAAACCCAAAAGGAGTTTTTATCTGAACCAACTTTGAGGGAAGCAATATTCCAAGAGATCTTTCTCTTAGACTGTGGCACAAGAAAACTGTCCTGGTCCTCACAGATGATTGATTTTTCACCCTCAGGACAGGCAAGTATGGTAAGTAGGAGGAGATCTGATGTTTGACAGCCTGCCAGAGGGAGGGTAGCAGGGCACTACTACTCATAATGCCAGCACGGCACTGTGGTTGTTGAACATTCTTAGTCATAACCAGTGTGATGTCATATAACTGACCACATGCTCTTAGTCCCACTTTAGACATCTGAAAAGGTGAAAACACAAACAATGATACAGAACCTCATTACCTACTCCATGTATAGTGGGTATCCAATATCATGTAGAGTACAGCTTAGTACAGTAGTGTGGGGGGGGGGGGATTGTAGTGGGTTAGAACTGCAGAACGTTAAAGAATCTATACAATGATACCCTGATATTTTCAGAATACTGGAGTCTGCTTTATTAGGTGACATTACTTCATCTCAAGGTCTTTTCATAAGCCACTTTCCTTACTCTGTGGAAATTTTTCAGATGAATAAACAAAAATGCATTATGTCAAAGTACTGCTAAATTAAATATATACATATTTTTATGTCTTCTAGGTATTTTTGTTGATAAGGTGCTAAGTTGAAATGCATACTTACTCTTTAACATGCAGTGGGACAGATTACAAAACAATTTACATTCAGAGCATGGCATTATTCAAAGCTAGTAAATCTGCAACAACTTTTGAAAGACTCAAAGACAAATATAAACAAGTCTTAAGCACTTTGTCTAGAAGTGCATGAAATGAGGAAGCAGACAAGATATCTGGGGTAGTACAGGTCATACTCCTAATTCTAAAAGAATCAGCACAACTGCAGCATTTTACACAGGTGTGTCACTTGGAAGAGCACACGTGCATGCAGGTGTATTCATCTGGTATCTCACCATGCCACTGTTGCAACTAAACACTTACATCTATAAACTGTATTGGAAATAGGCTTCAGAGACTGAAAATTTATTTCGATATTCTAGAAAGTAGTTGGGTAGAAACCATACTATGGGCAGGGGTTCCACAAACGTGTCAATGCTATTGGCCCAGAGTGGTTTCTATGTGCACGTATTGTTGACTGAAGGCAAATTAAAATTGTTGTAATTTTGGTTTATACTGTGTGAATATGTTGCTAATTCCATGGTGGTACAGCAGTAGTGTTGTTACCTCACAGCAAGAGGTTCTCCAGTTTGATTCTCAGTTTGGCTTGGGTGTGCCTTCTGTGTGGAGTCTGCATGTCCTCCCCGCGGCTGGGTAGTATTCAAAAGACATGCATGCGTAAAAGGGCGTGCCTTCGTTGAAGGTTGGGCATCGAGCTGGCACCTCGGCGTTTCATGAAAAATCTACTGCCAATCATTAGCGGACCGGAGTTCCGCTGTGGTGACCCCTTACCGGGAAAAAGCCGAAAGACAAACAACAACAACAACTGTGTAAATATGTTGCTGCTGTTAGTTGTGTTTTCTGTTGTCATGGATAGACCCCCCCCCGTACTGTGTACTGATCCACGCTGGTACTTGCCTACAGCTGTCTGTCTTTCTGGGATGTGGCAGACCATACTACCACATCCCCTCAAACTGTACAAAGCCATACACATAGTTGTGATGCATCAGTCTTTGACTCGTGCTGAACGTATGGCAGCAAGAACTGGAATGTATACTGCAAACATAATGTGGTTCAATAACACTTAATTTTATGTTGTCACATGATAAAAGATTCTCACAGTGTAAATCCATTAAGCTGTGAGGTAGTTACTGTTATGGAAACAGTTATCTTTCCATCAGCTTGCAGACATGAGGATGTACCTTGTTGTCAGCTAACATTTTAGAGGAAACATTATGACACCACTGCAACTGTTTTGGAATCTGACACAAGTATATCTACTTCAGAGCACACTCTCCACAGAAGTATAGTGAAAAAATTCTGAAGTCAATAACTGAATTTTAAGTCCATAAGAATAGTAATTTCTCAATGTTATGGTGTTACACGCAGAAAGCAAGCCTTCCGAAGAAAACTGATGGAATAAATTTCCATTTAGTAAGTGAATTACAAATATTAGAGAACAGATGTCTAAAAATGAACACTTTATGCATATATTTGATAGTTAACATACCACTGGAAAACTTCCCAAAGGGTCACATTCTGAATCCTTTCTATCTTCTGGATGGTGCTGGAATCCATGCTCTTTTTGAATAATGTCTTTATTTCATTATATTCTCCTGATGACTCAGACAATGGAACAAGCTTAAAAAGAAAGTTACATTATTCTCAGTCTTGCCTCTCGTCAATGTACCCTAACGTCTATATCTGTTCATTTGTGTTTACAAGCTAACACTCACAGTGAGTGCCATTATGACTGTGTGCTTTGTAAATCAATGGATGCATAAATGTATGAGGCAATCCTCTCAAGTAGGACTGCTGCAGAGTGCGTCTAGCTGCTGGCACAAATTTTCTTAGTTCCAAAAAAGAAGAAAGTAATAACAAAATCTGAACCACCATGCTTTAAAATATCAGTTATTTATTAAGACATTCACCGCTAGCACTTTTGGATGAAGTACCCTTCATCAGACAATTCACAAATAAACTGAATCATATTTAAAACGCAAAGTAGCCAATCACAGTCAATATTGGGCCCTCCTCCTGTTGAGGGCGGGTTTAATGGGAATAACTCCATTCATCCCAGGTGGTCTGTGTGCACACATCTTTATAATCCATTTACTTTCATAGTATTCTGTCAAATTGCCTATGTCACCCCCTCTCCTAGATAACTTAACAGTCTGTAACACCATAAAATCAAAGGTATGCCCAGTATGTTCACTTGCATGCTGATATTGAGCACTGTGGTTATAACCTGTATGTATTGCTGATAAATGCTGCAGTATTCTATTTTTTTTTTTATTTACAGTTGCTTTTACCCACATAGAACGAATAGCAGTCCTTCCACTAAGCTAAGTAGACAACATCTGTTTTATGACAATCTGGATATGTTGCCAATGAATATTGTTTACTGGTAACAGGGAGGATAAATAAATTGTTCTTCCTAATATATTTACAGGCTTTGCAATGTTCACAGGTTCATAGGTTCATACTAGGCTATCTGCCCTAGGGCATTTATAAGCCTAGCCAGAGTGTGTTTGGCTTTTGCCACCCATTTTAAATTAATTTTGCTATGCCCTTTTTCGAGGTTAGTATACTGTGCCTCTGTCTAACAGTGACACAGAAGTGATACCCGGGGTAAACCTACAATCTCCCATCCACTCATCAAGATTCCTCTTGAAGAGAGTCAAAGAGGGACTCTGCCTAACCTGGACTGGGATTTTACTCCATAATGAAGGGAGCCTCTAGGTTATGAATATGTCCCTCCAGCATGTCCTATTTATTTCAGTGCTGAGGTTCAAGTCTCTCAGGCGCGTAGCTCGATGGGATTTGGATTTTCTGAGGTGCAGCATGTCCATTAATTCCGGGTTGAACATGGCTTTATACATCAGGCACAGATCGCCTCTGAGCAGGCGGTATGCCACTGAGTAGAGCTGGAGTTTCTTTAACCGGGCATCATATGGCATCTGTTTGAGCCCTTTGATCCTCTTGGTGAGGTACTTTTGGGGTCTTTCCAGTTGCTGCAGGTGTCCGGTAAGATACATCCCAAAAGGGGCATTGTACTCAATTATGGGCCTGATGAGGGATGAGTAAAGAGGCATGATGACCTCCCCTGATCTAGATGTGAATCCCTTCATGATTAGGTGGGTTATATAAAATGTTTTTCTAACCACTTAGGCCACGTGGTTGTCAAATGAGAGATTGCTATCAACTTGGGTCCCCAGGTCCCTAATTACTTCTTCTGTATTTAATGGATTACCACCTATGTGGTAATTTGTGGGCACTTTGTTTTTGCCAAAGGGGATGACTATACACTTTTTGGTGTTTAGCTTGAGGCCATGGCTCTGGCACCAGTTGTCTGTTTCTATGAGGCCCTTTTGGAGGATGCTTGTGTCGGCTGGAGAGTCGATTATGGCACCCAGTTTGCAGTAATCTGTGAACTTGGTCAGCCACAGTCCTTCCGTGTTGGCCTGTACCTCCGAGAAATATATACCGAACAAGAGAGGTCCCAGGACTGAGCCTTGTGAGATGCCACTTGTAACTGGTTTGGAGTCTGACATGGCTCCAGCAATTCTAACCATGTGGGTTCTGTTCTTGAGCCAGTTTGCAACCCATCTACTGACATAGGGGTTTATATTTAAGCTGGTGAGCTTATCTATAATGCCCGAGTGGGGTATTGTATCGAAGGCTTTTGCGAGGTCCAGGTAGGCTGTGCGGACCACCTTCCCCTCATCAATGGCCTTGGTGACTGTTTCAAAGAAATCAACCAGGTTTAAGAGGCAAGATCTGCCCTTAACAAAGCTGAACTGGGTAGGATCCAGTGTCTGTAGGTCCCCAATATCTTTATTTATGAGGTCCATGATGATCCTTTCCATAGCTTTGCAGACCAAGCTAGTCAGGCTTATGGGGCGATAGTTTCCAGGATCCGTTGAGGCACCACCTTTTTGGAGAGGGACCACTGTTGCTGTACGCCACTCTTTGGGTACATATCCTGTAGTAAGGCTGAGATTGAACAGTAGTTTTATGTTTGGGTTTAGCTCTTCTTGGAGTTCATGTGGGACGCAGCCCGGGACACCATCTGGTCCCATTGATGCTGTGTTTTTTGCTTTGGAGAGGGCGGCTCTTACCTGAGCATCTGAGATGTCAGGGGGGCAGCACTCTGCTGGGATAGATATTTGCCCTTTTGGTGGGGAGGGGGGGAGAAGTTTGTGCTGAACCTGTCAGCTAGGATGCTGGCAATGTCTGTGGGTTAGAATGTATTTTTTGTCATTTTGGACTAATTCTGAGCATATCTGGGAATTCCCACCCAGGTTCCTAACATAATTAAAGAGAGCCTTGTGATTATCCTTAGTGTCCTGTGCAATTTTTCTCTCGAAGCTGGCCTTAGACAATTTTATGAGTGCCCATAGTTTTTTGCTAATACTGATCAAAGATGCCTTTCCTTTTTGGGATTTTGCTCTATCATGTAGTAGCTTCCTCCTTCTATTGTATAGTTTGTTTATGGCTGGGGTCCACCAGACAGGACGTCTGCCTTTGGAGGATTGGGTCTTGGTTTTATTTGGGATTGCATGATCCATGCATTCCTGAAGGTGTTCATAGAATGCATTTATAAAGGATTCTGCGGTCTGGGCCGTATTTTCCACAGGCTCGGGGGCTTTGAAGGATTCCACCTCGGTTTTGAGGAGTGTGAAATTTGCTTTAGAGAAGTTTTCAACTGTGGTTTTCTGGGCAGGGGGTGGGGTTGGGATGTGAATATCCAGTGAGATTAGTTTATGGTCTGATCTTACCAGTGAGGGGATACACTTCTGGTCTGGAGCATAGAGTCCCCATGTTGGTGATGATCAGGTCCAGTATGTTTTCCCCTCTTGTGGGAGTGGTAACAAGTTGTTCCATAGCATTTGAGTTTATAAATTCTAGGAACCTTTGGGCTAGGGTGTTGGAGCTAGAGTAATGCTCCCAGTCTATGTTTGGGTAGTTGAAGTAGCCCAATATAATGCTGTTTGGAGAGACCTTCATATTTTCCAGTGTTCTCAGGAAGGCTGAGTGGGGTTCCTGGGTTTGAAAGGGTGGTCTGTAGCAGGCTATAAACTGGAAGGCAGTTTTACCCACTGTTAGTTGCACATGGATAGTCTCTGATGCTTCGTGCTGTGCCACCAACCTGGATGTGTGGATATCTTTGATGAATATTGATACACCCCCCACCTTTTGTGGTTCGGTCCAAGTTTTGGGGCCGAAAAGCATGGTATGAGGTATAACCTGGTGGTGCTGGGGTGCTCTCGGGAGCCTTGAACCAGGTTTCTGTTACTGCACAGATATCGATGTTCTCCATGTTAAGGAGAGTTTCGAGTGCATGCATCTTGAGGTTTAGACTTCTGGCGTTGAGTAGCATTACTCTTAGTTTCTTATCCCTTGTGATACCTATGGAGGTGGGTTTGTCTTTGGAGCCTTGCCTAAAAAAGGCACTATGGGGGAAGCAAGAGCCTTTGCCAATATCCAAAAGCCCAGGGGTGACAGGTGCAAGCCGTCCCTAGCGAAGCATCGTGGCTTGTCGAGCATGTCATCCCAGGCTGACAGGCATTGGAGCCCCTTTGAATGACACCAATACTTAAGCCAATTGTTGAAATTGATCATCTTGTCTTCATATTGTGGCATCATTCTTGGTGAGGGTAAGATGCTACTCAAGGTCAGGGTCATACCGGCCTGGGCTACATGCTCAGAGAGCTCCTCTATGTCACTTTTCATGTAGTCCAGGGAGGTACATCTCAGGTCATTCACACCAGCATGGACAATGACCGAGTCATATTTGTACTTGCCTTGGAGTGACCTGAGTGCTTGTGTTATGTGGCGGATCCTAGCGCCTGACAGGCAGCTCACCGTGACCTTCTCCTTGTTCAGCCTGGTGAGCGGGATGTCAGTGTGCCTGACGATAGAGTCACCTATTACAAGTGTATCAGGTGTGTTGTTTAGCCTTAAGGGCTGTGACTGTTCGGCACACTGGCTTTGTGAGCTATGTGTTGCACGTGTTTTGTTTTGGGGTAGCGGTTGCTTGGGTGTCTGCTTTGGAGGTCTCTGCTGCTTAGGCATATTTTTATTTAGAGCCTCCGAGTATGTTTTTGTGTGTTTATGTGTTTGGTTTGCTGTCGTGGTAGGTCTACGTGAGACTGGAATTGTAGTGACTGTGGTTTCCTTCTCCTCCTGACTGGTTACGCCAGTACCGAGTTGAGAGAGCTTAGCCTTCAGTTTGGCTATATGGTTGCATCTCTCACATATGTTGGAATTTGTTGGGAGGAGGAGAGGGTTGACTGTGTACATGAGGCAGTTGTAACATTGCCTCAAGATTCCCAGATTCACCAGCTGGACTGGAGAGGAGATTGACAACTGACCTTTGGACATGCTAGAATAGTATTGGGAATTCCTTTATAATTGAAAAAAAGGGCCAATGGGGAACAAGGTACTCAAGGGGAGTTTGTGAGGGTGTAGTGCTTTTAATTTTTTAGTGCTGACTTATATAATTGCTTTAGTGAGCAAGTGCCAGGTAACTTAAATGCAATGTGTTACAGGTAACTTAAATGCAAAAACAACAAACAGTAACTTTCTTTCAAGTGAAACAAGGAAGTAAGTACAGTAAGCAATGCAGATATCACTATATTGACATGGAAAAGTTCCCTGATGTGTGATATTACTGGTACATCTCCTATTTCTCTCATTACATAGAAGATCTTTTAAGTTTTTATTTCGTTTGAAACAGAACAGTGGTTTGTGAGTTATAATTTCTTTTAATCTATCATCTGTGTGTAATATACCCCAGTTTTTCCTAATGATATCACAAATACCTCCTGTGTTGTTACTATACTTCAAAGTTCCTCTTAAAGGTTGCTTCAGACTCCCTGTGTTACTCTGGTAATCAGTTTTATCACCAGAAAATCAAGGTTTAGCCTTAGTTCATCTTTTGTTAGTATATTCCTGGTAAGCTAAGGGAGAATCAGGTTATATTTGACAACAATATGTTTAGATGGCAGCAACAACTGAAGTACTATACACGTTTTGCTGATGACGTGTTTTTATTATGGGAAGGTACTGGTGATGAGTTATATGGCTTTTTAGTCTACTTGGAGACAATAACAGATTTGTTTAAGATTTAAGGTGACCTATTCTGACAGTAGTATAGATTTTCTAGATGTTCATTTAACTAGAAATGATCATGATGTATTGACACCATGATATATAGGAAGGACTGTTGGTGCAATATGCTTCTACCCTATGATAGCATGCATCCTAGGCATGTGTTTGATACTATAACTAAGGGACAGTTTTACAGAACATCTAGGCTATGCACAAACAAAATGTGTTTTAAACAGAAGTCACTAGAGTTAAAACATACTTTTCATAAAAGAGGCTACAAGGATGACAAAATAAACTTAGTACGCTGGTACACAGACCAAGAAATAATGACCATCACGGAAGGTAAAACTGACCATATCATCAGAGGACATGTATATCTATGTGTGACAGCTTCCCAGTGGCAACATTCATCCATCATCTTTAAAAACACATGGCATATCCACAAGGCACATCACACTTACACCATATAAGCATGTACACAAAAACTGATCCTAGCAAGTACTGAAAGTTCTAGATGCATGCTGTACAGAGTACATATACACAGGATAAACCTAGGTACCTTGGACACACAAGCAGGAGTAATACATTACAATGGACATGTCATACTTTACCCACAGTGATAGTTTTTTAACCATTGCTTATTTTACTCTTGATAAAATGTTTACAAGCAGTTTAATCTCCAAGCATGGTGCACATTATCTTATATGCCCTATATGTCTATGCATTTCCCCTTATTGTTCATATCCCATCTTACTGCATTTGAAAAACGGCAACAGTCCAGTACTGGTATTCAAAATTCTAACTTTAACTTCCACAGATTTAAGACTACTTATATCCAGATTATGACAGATCCTCCACTTTCTTGGCATTATGCATGCTTGAAATAATACCACTTTTCTTAGGTCTCATAAATCAGCTAACATAACATTCATTAAACAAAGCAATGATTAACTCTGAACCACCTATTAACTAAGCAAACCTTAAAATATAATTATACAAACAAGTAAATAAGATATAAGAAATAAAACAGTAAAAATGTCAGTAAACTATATATTGGGTTTATCGACATTTAGTTGGGTTATTAATCAACCACATACTGGGCCAGTTATTGTGAATTCCATTCATAAACCAGCATTGCTCTTCTCTAAAAAGTGTTAACCAGGGCAACCACCTACCTAAAATGTTTTGTTTCTTCCCCAATATGAATTGCTCTTCATCTTCTTCTATTCTGTCTGTCAATCTTATCAGGTCCTTCTTATCAGCTCCCCAGGGTTGCTTGCATTGTTTTGTAATCACCTTCTTTTCTGCTAGGGTTATTACTGAGAATAATTTCCTCAAGCCACAGGATTCTGGAACTTTTCTCCCTGGGCCACCACTGAAAATAGGTATCTCATGACCCATTCAAACTTTCCCGGTAAAAAAATGCCCACTAACTAAAACAATAAATAAATAAATAAATGTATGCATGTGTGTGCTTCTGTCTAATATCCTAAAAAGAAACTTTCTCTCCCAAGTCCTAGTCTATTATCCTGTCCGTATATCATACGTCCTCCTAATTCCCTCACTGCTCATCATTTTTCCCTAATATTTCAGCTTTGTTCTCCATTTTTTCCATTTACTTGTGTTTGCTCTTCCCTGTTTATCCCTTATGTTGCTTCCTATTGACAATATGCCTAACCTCTATTTCTTTAATTCTTTCTTTTTGAATAATTTCTTAATATGATCCTTTAGGTCCATAAGAACATCTAGTAATCCTTTCTCTAAATTATTATCCGAACAGGCTTCTAGTAGATCTGTTTTTGTTACCCAGGGAAATTTAGCTAATAACATCTCTTTCCATTTACTCTTGAAGCTTGAGGACTGACATATGGAATATACCTGTAGTCTTAGGGTGGTAATATAAATGCCTATGTCTATAACTGCTAACCCACCTTTATCTTTTGATAAAGTCATTTTCGGTCAAGCTACCCTTAGATATTTTCCATGGCATAATAAATCTCTCATCCAGTTATGGAGCTTAGTTAAATCCTTAGCTTGTGGGGTTGACCAAGGGGCCTAACCCAGGTATAATATATGGGGAAGTATTTGCCATGTTAAAGCTTCTATTCTGTGATCCAAATATTCAGATTATTCTATTGTTGCAGTTTTGCCTCAACTGAAATGTAAAATTTCTTGTATGTTTCAACTAAAGAATCATTGCAATTACTTCTTAACCAGATACACAATTATTTTATCTTGTCTAAGGTCTTAGTTTGTGGGGATTTATTTTGTATTTTAGGGGTATCCAATAAACTAATTGCAAATTGTCTTTGTTTTTCAATACTGATTTTATAACCATAGAATTTGCTAAAATGGTAAAGTGTTGCTAGTAACATGGGGACACTTATTTTAGGTTTAAAGTTAGAATGAGCTTATCAGGTGTTTATCATTAGCTTATCAGGTGAGGTCTAAGTTTAAGTTTCTCCATTTAAACTCCTGTATTTTGGAGTCTGCTATATTGCATTAAGGGCTCTAAATAAATCACAAACAACAAAGGGGAGAGTGGGCATTCCCACCTTGTCCCTTTAGTTACTGTAAATGGCTCTAACGTTATAGCCATAGTCTTGACCATTACTGTAAACTCCCCATAAATTGCTTTCAGTAGTGAAATCTAAGTTTCTGATATCTCCACTTTTATTAATACTAGAAATAAAAATGACTACTCAACTCAGTCAAATGCTTTCTCGACATCCACTTATTACCATTGTTGGGGTTTTCTTCTGTTGTACCTCCTGGATTATCATAGGGGTCCAGATTAAATTATCAAATGTTTGGCAACCTTTAATAAATCCACATTGATCTAGATGTATTAATTGGGGTATCTGTTCACTTGAAAGTCTAACCAATAAAAGCTATAAATACCTTGTTATCGTGATTTAGTACTGTAATTGGGTGATATAAACTTGCAAGCTGTGGGTCTCTTCCCTCCACATGCATAGTAGCTATTAACCTTCTATCAAACTCCTAGGGATTCTTTTCGAATGCATAATATCATTTATTAGTCACCTAAAACTCTTTGTTATTCTGTCTTCTACTTATCTCCAGACCACTACATGCCTTTTTGCATGGAGCTCTGGAACAGAATTTTGCCAGCTTGCTGTTCAGAAAGGAGGCAAATAGGTCTACTTGATGAACTCCCCACAGATGGATCAAATGTTGAAAGATCCCTCTGATCTAGGGTCCATTTGTGAGGGTCTGCCTTTGTCCTGTTCAACTAGTTTGCTAAACAATTTTGCTCTGACGAGATGTAGAATACCTGTAGAGAAACTGTAATGTGAAGCTATATCCCAAGATAAGATGTCTAGTCTGCAAAGGGAATAAGACCTGGATCCCCCCTACTTGTAGATGCACCACATGACTGTGTTATTGTCTGCAACAACTTGAAGAGGCCTGGGGAACCAAAGATGATTCAGACAACTGAGAGACTTGATTAGAGCAAGTATCTCTGTTATATTTATGTGCTTGCATCTGTTCTTGGTGTCAAACATCTTGCACTTTTATGCCTCTTGAAACTGCTCTCCAAGCAAAGCCAGAGGAGTCTGTGGAGACTGACTGCTTTGGAACAGCAAGGGAGAAGGAGAGGGCTGAATTTAGGGATATCTGCTGTCTCCACCAAATGATTTCTGTTTTGGCAAACCCCAGAACTGGGAATTGAAAAGATAATGGATGTTGGTGCTGGGACCAAAGAAACTTCAGATACCATTGTATCTTCCTCATATGGAGTCTTGCCAAGGGTACCATGAAAATCACATATGTCATGAGACTCAAATCCTGAGTTGTTCTCTTGCAGAGACTGAAGTCTTGAGTAGAAAATCCTAGAAAAGTGCTTTGAACTTAGGTGTTTAGCAGACATCACAGGAACACAATCATGTGTGATGGAGTCAAAACAGACTTTTGAAAGTTCTCTTGGAATCCCAGCTTTTGTGTGAGAGATAGGGAGAGAGAGAGGGAGAGAGAGAGGGAGAGAGAGAGAGAGATTCCTAATACTTTGGAAAAGACTATGTAAAGATAAGCAAGTTGTCTAAATATGAGAAAGTGTGGATACACAAAGTTCGCAGACAATTGCAAGTTGGGAGCTATTATTAACTCCCCAAGTGATGTTGACATCCTACAGAAAGGCCTCACTGAGACCAACAACTGGTATCAGAACCATGGCCTTAAGCTCAATGCCAAAAAATGTGCCGTCATCCCCTTTGGGAAAAACCCAGTTCCCATGAATTACCACATCGATGGTAGTCCACTGAACACAAAAGGCATTATAAGAGATCTGGGAGCACAGGTTGACAGCAACCTCTCTTTTGGCCACCACATTGCCACTGTGGTTAGAAAGTCCTTCTATGTGGCACATCTCATTACTAAGGATTTTGCATCCAGGAAGAAAGGGGTCATTGTCTCCCTCTACTCTTCCCTCAGTAGGCCAATCACTGAGTACAATGCCCCATTTGGCATGTACCTCACTAAACACCTGCAACAACTAGAGAGGATGCAAAAGTACCTCACAAAGAGGATCCTAGGCTTTAAACATTTGTCCTATATGGACAGACTACAAAAACTCCAGCTATTCTCTGTCTTATAGCACATACTCAGAGGCGATCTCTGCTTGACTTACAAAGCCATGTCTGACCCAGCTCTGTTAGAAATGCTACATCTAAAGAAATCCCAATCCCTCCACACCACACACTCCAGGGACTTCAACCTCATTACCACAATCAACAGAACATGCTGGAGGGACAGGTTCATAGCCCAGAGACGGCCCATTCTATGGAACAGACTTTCCATACATGTCAAGCAGAGCACCTCACTGGCCCTCTTCAAGAGAAATCTTGATGAGTGAATGGGAAATAGAAAATTCACCCCAGGGATTACTCCAGTGGCTTTACTCAACAAATGCACTGGGAACTAAGGTCGGGTTGCACAATGCCAGGGTAATCCTATGGGCTAGGCTTGCAAAGGCTCCAGAACCATTAACCTAGTACACACTTATGAACCTATACCATGTAGCCTGAAATGAACTATAACTAGACACTTTGTGAACACTCTTGGTACAGTGGATAGACCAAATGGTAAAGCATTGGATTCATAATGTGATCCACACACAGAAAACCTTCAGGAACACCTGAAATCAGGATGAATAGGAATATGATGATAAGCACCTTTTAAATATAGTGTTATAAATGAGAAAGAAAAGAATAAAAGGTTTGAAATTGGACACTACCACAAATTTGTTTAGAAAAGAAAAATCCAGAACTGATCTTTTATTGGCACCAAAAATATCTTTGAATAAAAACCTTTCCCAAATTGAGAAGGAGGAACTGGCTCTATGATTAATTAAAGCTATAGCTGATGGGTCAGGTTTGCGATGAGTGCATAAAAACTTAAAGGACTGATGAAATTTGTACAATATATCTGCCTTTTTAGGGGAAGCAGGCTGAATATCAGCAACATTGCAAGTAATTGCACATACCTCCTCTGGGGCTGACAGCATTGGAGGAATGGGAGAAAGTCCTGGGAAATTCCTTCTGTAACAGCTTGTAGTATTTTCTGAGAATGGAGAAACCATAGTATTATCCCACTGAAAACAATGGCACATTCTGGAAACAGTCTCAAGGAAAGAAAACAAGAAAGAGAATCCCCCCTCCATAAGGAGAATGAGATACCATGCTCTCCTCAGAATCTGAATTAGAAATGTGAGGAGAAAACCCTGCATCTGCCCCTTCATTTCCTGTCCAGCTTCAGAATCTTTAATCTCTTCAAGAAAAGAGATATTAATTTTAATTTTACCAGAAACTACCTTATAAAAAGGATCAATAGTCTGACAAACCCTGAGTCACATCAAGTAAACTACACCTGTCCAAAGAAATTTGAGCAAGAGCAGATAGGTGTTTACTTTTCTGTTTATTTTTCACAGGAAAAATGGGGCCAACAGAGTTGTTAATGGCAGCATCAGCTTCCCCAGGGATAGACACAACATTCTAAATAAACAGAGAAGCCTTCCTGGTTTTATCTCCCATGACAAACAAGAGTAGTTCTCCCATGCCCACTAAGGGGACCTCAACATCCACAGAAGACATGGCTAAACCCTGGTTTATGACCAAAAAACCAAACGTTGAGAGCAAAAACCTTTATCAAAAACAAAGCTTTCAGGCCAAAACCCTTTTTCAATGCTTAACAAAAGGTACAATAAAATCACATGTTTAAATACAAGCCCAAGACATCACATGACCCGCAGCCAAGGTCATATGACATGAAATAATACAAACTTGCAATAAACAGATAAAAAAGACATATTGTTAATAAAACTACATAAAAATGTGCTTACTCAATAAAATATATTATTCAACATATTCAAAGTATATACTTGCTAATAAATGTTATTATTTTAACCTTGTGTGCTGTATTTTAGTCAAGACAGGCTTTAATGAAACACTTGCATTCAATCCTGGTGCCACATCTGCTGCTAGTCTACAATCCAATCATATTCTCTATTGTCTAACAAATTACATAAGTCCCCCCCCCCTTTTTGACACACTAACAGTGTCTATAACCCTAAACTTAAAAGTGTGAGATATACCATAACTTTTTACATGCTTAGATAAAGCATTCGTGTCACTCCCATTCCTTATGTTGGATTTATGTTCTATAATCCTGTCTTTAAGTTTTCTAGTAGTTTTTCCAACATAAAAGGAGGGACAGGTGTCACATGTTGCCAAATAAACAATATTACTTGTTACACAAGTGGCAAAACAGTTAAAGGTATACACTCTTTTTGAAACAGGGTGAACAAATGTATTTACAGGACTTAATGGATCACACTGTTGTAAAATGTCTACACAGCAACTACAATTATAACAGGAGAAAGTACCCTTCCTTGATACACCAATAGATGTAGAATTTACACTACCAAAGTCCTTATACGCTAACATACTTTTTATTGTCTTCATGTTTCTATAAGAAAAACACGCTCTATCCTCCACAACCATCCTGATATCATCCTGTGTAAGAAGGACCTTCCAGTATTTTCTAACTATATCTCTCACCGTGGCAGTCATAGTGCTGTAAGAAGTTATATATCTTAGACAAACCCTGTCCACCGGCTCACTCAATCTTTCACACAGTGTATTAGATATCTGTAGAAATGTAGGTTTGAAAAGGGTATGTCTATTAGATATAATATATTCACTAATCTCTTGTATCATATGCGATGAATACCCACTATTCTTAAATTCCACACACGCTTCATTAAGTTGCTTCTTAAAAGCATCATCATCAGTATTGAGTCTACTGATGCGAGCCAATTGCCCTTAACAATGCCCTTAAACACATGTGGAGCATGCATACTTGATGCATATAGGTACCTTCCAGACGATACTTCTTTCTTAAATACTGTGGTGTTGATAACACCTTCCCTCTTAATTAATGTAATATCTAGAAAATTAATGGTGCTAACCGAACATTCATACTTAAACTTTAAAAAACTAGTTGAATTATTCAGAGAAAGAATATAATCCTCTAATTCACTATGGGTGCCTTTCCAAAGAAAGAAACAATCATCCACAAATCTTTGATAAAATAACAAATTTTCATTCAAAAACCTCTCACCATCATTTATATACATTCTCTCCCATTGGGAAAGAACCAGATTGGCATAAGTATTTGCTACCGGTGTGCCCATTGCCACACCAGTTTGCTGTAAATAAAATTCGTTATCAAACAAGAATATATTGTTTTTTAGAACCAGGTCTAACAACATGCAAATATTCTCTAATGGCATCCAGCCCATAATCATTGGGGATTACTGTAAATAACGATGTAATGTCCATTACCACCATATATATATGTTCACAGGTGTCTGTAGCTAGACTCATATTCATATGCCAATTCTTGAGCTTAACTAAAAAATCACTAGAATCTTTAAGCACTGTGTGACAAAACTTTAGTAATGGTTGTAGTTGCCTTTGCAGATAGAGTGATATGGGTTCAGTAATCCACCCATTTCCAGAGACAATAGGTCTCATTGGGGGATTAACCTGTGACTTGTGCAGTTTTGGTATGCCATATAACTGCGGCACTACAGGGCACGGTACTGTAAAGAAGTGAAATAAATCCAACGAAATATCTCCTGTTAACTGTAGGTCATACACACACATATTAACGTAACTAATGCATTTTTTTTACTTGTAAAAGTGTAACACGCTTAAACGCTGTATCATCATCCAACAATAAAAGCACTGAACCTATATAATGTTCTCTATTCATAATAACAGTTGATCCCCCCTTGTCAGCTTGTTTTATCATAATATGTGAGTTTTCCTTTAATTCATTCAAAGCAATATATTCTGCATAAGTTAAATTATAATTTCTCTTATAATTATTAGTTGCATAAGCCTTCCTGATTGCATCCTCACAGAGATCATTAAAAGCTATAAGTACTGGGGCATAATTAGGTACAAAAACACTGCGTCGTTTACAAACACTAGCATCATATTTGTCATTTTTAAAAATCATAAAAAGTAAATGAGCCAAGAACAGTGTAACCAAGAAAGTGTACCAAGAATACTCCACCAGGCACAAATGAATCGAAGCTCCAAAGAAAAAAATTGCTTTAATAAGCACTTTAAAACACTCCACAATAGAAACTGAATCAGTGAAAAAAACAATAACGTATCCACACAGACGTTTTCGTCAACAACTTCATCAGTTATACATCAATTTTAAAATGAGGTGGTTTTATGTACTGTTTGAATTTAATCACAGATCTCTTGTCCAATCAAGTAACACTATGGATTAAAATCATTTAATTGAATAATTAATTCATGAAAGCCATTGTTAAAAACACTTGCCAAAATAAATACAATTCACTAAAACCATTTGTACTCAAATTATTGCATATTTAATATATATTTAATGTAAGTTATCTAATGCTTTAAACACTTTTAATACTTTTAAATGAATCTCTTTGAAAATGTTACTATTTAAGATGTCATTCAGACTTGTAGGTTTAATGTTATAACAAGACACCATCTTGTGGTCATTAAGTTAATTACAGCCACACACTAAAATTTTTTTAAGCTCAAAATACAAGACTTGTCTTTTGAGAATGTATATGAAATTTCATCACAGTGAAGATCATAAAAATAGACCAAAGAAGAACTTCATTAAATTAAAGCTTGGCAGCCCTCATCTTTAAAACTGGGGCCAATGATACCATGTCATTGAGCCCAAAGTTGCGATTCGCATCTAAAAAGAGCTGCCAATACAACTCTTTGTAGTCAATAAGTGTCTCCCACATCCCCCCTCTTGGGTTGGTGGGAACAACTTCCAATACAAAAAATGAGTAGCCTGTGGTATTGCATTTTGTTGAATGCTTACTCAATGCATTTTTTTCTTTCATCACCCTGACATCATATAAGTGCTCGTATATTCTCTGTCTGAGCTTTCTTTCACTCTTTCCAACATAGAAAGAGGGACATTTTTCGCAAACGGCTAAATATATGATGCCTTTAGTGTCACAGTTAGCGAATGTATTTAAACGGAGGGTCTTATTCCTTGCTTCTAATACCATACTATCCCCACAAATCAAGTAAGAGCAATATTTACATTTCCCACACTTTTGTAAGCCCTTCTTGGATTTGTCATAATTATTACACCCATTGTTTTTCTTCCCTATTTCAAGATAATTCTTGATAGTTTTCCCTCTACGATATACATGGGTTAATTCATTATCAAAAATACATTCAAGATCTGAAAATTTTGAAAAATTGTCCCATTCTCTAGAGAATATGTTCCTGACAAAAGCAGATTGTTCACTGAAGGTAGTGATTAACCCTGTCCCCTTTTCAGCAAGATGACCTCCCAACCCTGAAGTGTGGGTGATAGTTTCTTCTATCCCTAAGATTGGGGCAAAGGTATCTGATCTTTTTATACTAACCTCCTCCAACACCTTGTTAAACATCTCTAGAGGATATCCTCTCTGAATAAAGAGATTCTTTAAAAATTCTGTTTCCTCCAGGAAAGCTTTGTTGTCCGAAGTCATTCTACTGCACCTAACCAGTTGCCCTTTCACCACACCCTTCTTCTGGTGTGGGGGATGGCAACTGGTAAAGTGCAGATAAGAATTAGAAAAGGTTTCTTTCCTGAAAATTCTTGATGACAGTTTCCCTTCTTGTTTCTCAGTGTAAACATCGAGGTATTTTAATTTCTGTCCATCAAAATTGCTGGTAAATTTCAGAAATGTAGAGGTGTTATTAACAAAGGCCAAAAGGTTGTTGAAGTTTTCCTCACTACCCATCCAGAAAAAACATAAATCATCTAGGTACCTAGTGTATAGGGAGCATTCCTTCATCAAAGGAGAATTGAGAAGAAAAGTTTCTTCCCAATAAGCCATGATAATATTGGCATATGTGGGTGCACAATGTGCCCCCATTGCAACACCCCTTTCTTGTTTGAAGTACTCCCCTTGAAAGTAGATGAAATTATTTTTTAGCACAATTTCCATGAACGTTAAAGTATTGACAAAATCAATGAGTGTTAATTTTTTACTTTGAATTAATTTCTCTTCGAACCAAGAAAGCCCCAATTCATGTGGGATGCAACCAAACAAATCAATCACGTCCATAGTTCCAAAACTAAGACGTTCACTATATAATGAAGGTTTAATCCTTCTCAACAAGTCCCAGGAGTCTTTTAAAACATTTTCACTTCCCTCGAGTACTTGTTTAATTTTGTAATCAACAAATTTTGCTAAAGGGGCTGTTATTGATCCTTCAGCCGACACAATGGGTCTGAGGGGCGGGTCACAGGCATTTTTGTGGACTTTGGGAATCCCGAAGATGCAGGGAATTTTTGGTTTGTCTACAAACAAAAATTTGTAAGTATCTTGGTCTATTGAACCCTGCATTAACATGTCATGTAGTAAAACATGAATCTTTCTATAAGCCATGTTCACTTCGTTAATGGATACCCTGGTGTATTTTTCTGAATCATTAAGTAAGTCCAACATTTTCCCTTCATACTGTATTGTGTCCATGACCACGACCCCTCCCCCCTTGTCAGGTTTCATTACTCTCAGGTTGTGATTTTCACTAATAGCTCTCAAAGTGTTTTTCTCTTCCTGGGTTAAGTTCGAGTGAAAAGTTCTTGTTGTCAAGTGGTTCCTTATCTCATGCTCAACTTTCAATTCAAAATTCCTGAGTTGGGGGTGAGTCGGGGGGTTGAATGTACTTTTCCGCTTCAAACTTTGTCCCTGATAATCTAACTTTTTGTCCTTAAAAAAGAGTTCCAAGTTCTTTTTCCGAATAAACAATTTAATGTCTACCAGTAGTTTGAAAATATCAGTTTTTTTTGTAGGAACAAAAGTGAAGCCTTTGGAAAAAAGGTCAAACCAACTCTTGTCAATGCTGACACTAGAATAGTTGTATATATTGAACCCGTTGAAACTCCAGGTATTCAAATTGTTAGTAATATCAACTTCCTGTTCAATCCTTCTCGTGTCATCTAATAAAATCTCCCCCCCCCCCCTGTAGTTTTTTGAATTGTAGTAGACCCTACCCTGCTGCATGAGCCTCTCTGATCTCCTTAGGGGGGGATACTCGTCTGTATCTAGTATTTCTTCATGTTGTTCTTCCATAACAGTTTCCCCCCATTCTCTGTCAAAATTGTCTTCATTCCTCCATTTCCCATACTCATTCCTGTGGATGGTTCTAGGTCTGGGATAGTGAGTTTTGTTTTTGTATTCCCCTTGGTCCCTTTTAATTTTCCCTATCTTCCTGTTCTGAACCTCCTTACATTTAGTGTCAACTTTGTCAAAAACATTCTCATATTTTTTCTTATTGACATCAACTGTGTATAACAAGTAATTTGTAATGGCTTTATTAATGTTCTCTATATCACCTTGCAGCTTTTGCATTAACCTTTCATTATTATTGATAATGGCTCTCATAATGTTTAAACCGCAATTATCAAAAATTGAAATAAGCTCATCATGAAAATCAGAGCCTTCAGTAACATTATTAGGGTATTTGCAAACCCTAAGGCCCTTAGGGACAATATTTAAAGTAATACAATGCTTGAGATAATCGTTGTCTATTTCAAGCGTTTTGAATTTTATTAAATAAAATTCCAAATCATTTAAAAGCGTACTGAAACTTGTATTACTGTATTTAGTTGGACTGCTTTGAGTTTCAAAGCTATACTTCGCTTTGAAGCAGTCAGAAAACAGTTTTTGTGTACCTGTAATAGGATTAGATTTGTCCATACGGGTTTGTTGCCGTATACGCTGACTTTTCGGTCTAACAGAAGCCGCTTCAGCTCCATTGCTATTAGCGTTGGTAAAATCCACTGTAATGTGCGGAAAACCGTCTAAGCTATTTCCACAGTTCAAATCTTCCTCTATTGAAGTGCTGCTTACATCGTTGGAAATAAAATTTAAAAATCAACTTCAGTGCTATGGACCTTACAAACAACTTTGAATCAGTCAACACTCTCACAATGTCCTCTGTAGAGGTTGGAATATATCCTAGTCCTTTTGCCAGAAGCATATAATGCTCTTTTCTCAAAGAGAAATCAGAAAGATTCATAGTACCTGCCATCACCTTCGAGCTATCTTCAATTGTTTTAAAGGACTTTCATTTTTCCGTTTGCCATCCAACGGAGTGGTGGAGTCCCTCTGTTTAGCTCTGCCTCTGGATCTGGACCTAGACGTAGCCATCCGCTCCTGCACCCGCTCAGCTTGCTGTAACTGAAAGGGTTTGCTAAAAAAAGTAGACAAACCTTTTTGTTGTAACGCTTGCGTAGTATTTTTATTACCCAAAGGAGCTGCAACAGCACAAATCTCCATTATTTTATTTCCAGTAGCACCCATATCGACAGGACGAGGCGTGGTATCCGTTTCTGCAGGCTTAACACAAGTTACGCTGCAGCTCAATGATGACGACGACGTTAGCTCTTCACTTGGCGCCAATTTTGAAATTCCAGCACTCAAAGCAGGGAAGTCATCTAGCGTGTCTAATGATGCTGTGTTCTTTTCCAGCGTAGATGCACGACCTCTGCTGGTGAAGTTAGACCTTACATGTGAGCCCATGGTGCTGCACCAGAGGGATCCATGGTAAAAGATGAGTGGTCTCAATCATGGTTTAGAATTCAAATGGGCCTATATGATGCTGGATCTGGCAAGTCTTTACCATCTTTAGGTATTACAGCCACCACAGCTTTCTTCCAGGTTGTTGATGCTTTTCTTCCTTTTAGAATACTGTTAAGCAAAACCTTCCAGACCTTTATCACTTTCTTCTCTCCTAGCTAGCAAACTTCCACAGGAATAACATCTATTCATGAAGAATTTCCTTCAGATTGCTTATACATCACCATTTTATATCATATTATCCTATCCTGTTAGTAAATGAGGCTTATCTACCTCTAACCTTGGCATATTTAATTCTTCAATAAATATTTCCATTTGTACTTTTTCTTGATTTCCACATTTCTCTGCTTTATACAGATTTTCACAACATTTTTGAAATATTTCCAGAACCTCTACAGGTTCTCTGGTTATTTTCCTTGTTATAGACTCCCTAAGCTTGGCAACACCCCCTCTACTTTCCGTTGCCTGAGCTTTTGTGCTAAGAGTTTTTGTGCTCTGAAGTTACTATCAAAAAACAGTTGTTCAGCAGCAATCTTTCTAAACTCATGCATATTATTGAGGTAGCCCCTTACTTTTTCATTAGCACTCTGCAGGTGCCTCCTCTTATTCTGTGAGATTCCCCCATTCTGCAATACTTCTTTGCCAGTCCCTCAAAATAATGCTTGTTACTTCTTAACCATATCTATTTTTCTTTTCCCTATTTTTAAAACTCCATTTCATTTCATCCCACTCCCTAACTATATTTTTGAAGACATTTCCAGTTTCCCAAATAACTACTGAATATCTTCCACTATCCATTCCTTAAATTCATTTCTATTTAACAAATAGGTGGAGATGTGCCAGTGTCTCATTTTTATTTTACTACTCTTCATTTTTATTTAAGTTACTATTGGCAAGTGGTCTAAAGCAGCTATTGGATGCACATCAAAACTTTCAATTAAATGGACATGTTCCTGTAAAATATAATTTCTGCCTAGGCTAGCCCAGTTTTTGTACCTTGGGAAATAATATGTAAATTCTCCCAGAGTTCCTACTGATGAATTCATATCTTCCATACCAAATATTTTCATAAATGTCTTCAAAGATCTACTCTCGTTTGTTATATTTTCCCTTCTTGTCCCCTCAGATATATCCTCAGTGTTGCAAATCAAATTCCAGTGCCCACCTACAAGCAATATTCCTTGTTGAAAGCTTATTATTTCTCCCAGAATTTTCTTAAGCTTCATTAAAGCAGTTTAAAGTGCAAAATAAATACATGCCTACATAATTATTCTGCCTTGCTTGTAGCCCCTTAATACTACAAATCTGCCATTATCATTCTAGTTTTTCCTCTTCTATCAAAATTGGAGCTTCTCTGCCAATTAGTATAAATACTCCTCTTTGCCTTTGTCCCAGATATTCCACTGAATAACCATCCTGAAAGCCTGTCTTTATCAACTTCACATGGTCAGTTCCTCCCAGATTTGTCTCCTCTAGGATAGCTAATTGCACTCTACATTTTTAATATGCTTCACTACTCCTCCTCTTTTGTGTAAACCAGTGAGACCATTTGCATTAAAATATAATATGGAAAGTGTTGCCATTATGACAAAAAGCTATTATTCCCACCTGTTATGTATAACAACTTTTTTCAAAATGTCTAGTTTCAGCATTTGTGTTACAGACATACACTAACGTTTGTGAAGCTAATCATTTATACAGTTGTTTCTTTTCATATCCATTTGAACCTATGTCACATCTTATAAGACGTTTTGGTTTAATGAAAACGATCAAAAAAACTCCCACAGAACACCATCAGAACCTATTAACTTAATACAAACACACAAAATACATGTATCTTCAAGTAATGAAGTTTAACCTTCCTAACAGAAACAATTGTCACAGACTGACAGCCACACTCACAGGCTTGAATTAACCTATAATGAAGGTTATCTATGCTATAATGCATGGTACAGCTTATACTTCTTCTTACACTAAGTGCTTTTTTGTTTTTGTCTTATCTTTATTCCTCTCCCAGATATAGAAAATAAGTTGAATGCATTCAGAAAATATTATCTTTTAGTCAATGAGATAAAAATTACCTTATCAGCTTGTCTCCACAGAAACATGAGAACCAGATACACAGTTGCCTTCAGCTACAAGCCTCTCATGTTGCACTGTGAATATCTATTTGCTAAAGGAAAACTTTTCCTTATATTCACTCTTCTATTATTTATTTGCCTCCACTTAAAACTTGTTGCTAGATCAACCAAGAGCCTTAATACAGTCATTCCCCTATGCAAAACAAAAAAAAAAAATCATATCAGTTTTTACTTGTATCATGTTCTTTTGTCCAGGCTTTCTTCTTATTTTACATTGCAGTGCCCACATTTCTTAAAACTGAACAAGAAACAAAGAAAGAAGAAGGGAAAGGGGCATCTATTTACTCTAGTATCCATGTTACACACAAAAATAACTGAAAAAGCTTTACTATATAACATGCAGTTTGTCATGCTTTATAAAAAATACTGTTAAGAATAAAACTTTTTTTACTTACTTTTACTTTTCCTCATCATCCCCACTCCTTAATGTTCTTCCAAGCATTAATGACATGAAGATTGGCATTTGCTTTGGGGTCCCTTACATACTTTGGGGTCCCTTACACATTTAACAAAGAAAAAAGTCCAATATTTCCAGGGTTTTCTTTTCACCATATTTCACAAATGTGATTGATGCTTTGTAATCCCACATATATTCATTATTTTCTGAGCTTCTGGTTTTCTTCCTGTTGATCTCCATCCCCAGCACTAATCTCTGGTTCATTTCCAGTTTACTCCTGGTTATTCTAGTCAACATCTATGTTTTTTTCTGTCTCATAAGCATTTTCCTTTGTACCACCAGAAAAGGTTTCACTGGCTAAGGCTCTCTGTGAGCTTTATTATCAGAAGAGTAAGAAGCAGAGTCCACTTCTGTTTGAAAGCTCACTTTTAATTGGACAAACTTTTTCATTTACTCCTTGGTGTGTTCTGCATCAAAAAATGACTTTTGACTCTCCAAGAAAAAAAAATATTCTGAAGATAGCTGGCTACAGCAACTTGAATCTCACACCCCACTTCTTGACATTCCCTGATTACTGGAATACATTTAATCCTCTTCTGCCTAGTGTACCATGAGTAATCATTTTCCACAAACACTTTACTGTCTCTAACTTGTAGCACTTTCTCCTTTTGCTGCAGTTTTTGTTAGAATCAACTCTTTTTGCTAGTAAGTTTGCATTTTACTACTGGAGGTGTTGCTGCTTTCTCATTGCCAGGTTTGGAGCATACACACAGTGTGCCCTTTCAATTAACAACTCCTGCTGTAGAATACCAGTTCAGTTGCTTATTTGTGCTTTCATAAAATGAATACAGTCTGTTCCTTCCAGTTTCTCTGATACAGCAGAAAATCTCAGGTTTTCCCTACATGCGCTGCCCTCTAATTCTACCATTTTTTATACATCTCTTCTTGGGCAATCTCATACTCAGCTAGCATTCTCTTCATTTTGACCTCTGAATTTTCCAGTTTTATCAGCTCATCTCAACATCTGTTTAAAGCTTCTTCCATTTTTTCCCAGCCTTTTGTTATTTCAGTTGATAACTCCTTCAGGTTTCATTTATTTTAATCAGCTCTGAGAACATTTGACTTATTTTTTCCTTTAGACTACTATAAGTCATGTCTTGTACCAAAGCTGGAGCTTGAACTGCTTTTTGTTGAACAGCTGCAGGATTCTGCAAAGCCAAGCCAGTGTTTTCTCCTCATGTTTTGTGGTTGATTTTCTTTCAGGTCCACTAAATTTCTTCTCTGATGGCATCCAGGCAGTGCATTTACTAGCCAGTAACTGAATTTTACCCAAAAAGACAAATTCAGTGGCTCTCTGCTGAGTTTCTAATTTCAGACTCAGAGATTAAATTAAGCTGTTACTCAGTGTGCAGCTATCTTGAAAGTTCCATCTTTAAAGAACTTTTCAATTGAGCAGAAAAAAAGTGCACGCTCATTTAAAAGTACAGTTAAATCTCGAGACAGTCTGTTCAAACACAAACTCCTAATAAAAAATAACCTACCAAACCAGGAAAGTACAATTAAACAATAAATATTTAAATGTGAAAGTTTTTTTCCTGAAAGGGAACTTATCTGTCTAGCAATGGGACAGTACAAGCCAACTGTCAATCCTTGAAAGCCCACAGGGGCACTCTCCAATGTCAAGAAAGCTCTGAAGGGTCTGATGCTCAAATCTGTGTTTTTGGCCAGCTTGAGCTGCCTAAAGGTTTGAGCATGTGGAAGGTGCCCTGATGCTTTGGAAGCTGACTGTCTATTATATCCCTGGCAGGATATAACTCACACAGCTAATGCTGTTACAGCAGTGATCAATATGATGAACATCTATATGTCAAGTCCCAAAAATGGTGAGGACCTTGGGGAACACCTGTTTTGATGGGTAGGGAGTATGAGTAAGAATTAATCCATTTAACAGACTGGCGTCTATTGGATAGGCAGCTAGAGAACTAGTTGGAAGTGTTTGACAGGTCAAGTGAAGAGAGTTGTTTTAGAAGAAGCCTATTAGAAATGGTTCTGAAGGCCTTGGACAGACCCAGAAATGTGGAAGAAACCATAGGCCTTTGTTGTTGGCTAGGTTAACATTGTTGGTGAAGTTTACGAGAGCTGTGGTAGTGTATTCCCTGGTCTGAAACCATGTTGTTTGGGGATGAGGAGGTTGTTAGTTTGCAAACGTGTCATTAATTGATTATGAATGTATTTTTCAAGGATTTTTGAAAGACATCCATTGTGAAGTGGGATGATGTAAGATTATTTCCATAAGGCTGGGACATGCAATTCCTGAATAGGCCTATTTATGAGAATGGATACTGGAAAGGAAATTGAGCTGGCTGCTATATGGAGCAAGTGTACTTGGTTTAACTTCTTTGAGGTATTTCTTGATTGTGATGACAGATACTGGTTGAAACAAGAAAGAGTGAGTATTAATGGAACTGGGAGGTGAAACTAAGTGGGATGTGGTCAGATTATTAGAGAAGGTAGATTTATGTTTAGTTTCATTGTGAAGCAGTTTAGTGATGCTAAAGATAAAGTGATCATTTAAAGCATTTGCTGTTTTTTCTGGGAAATGGTTGGGGTTTGGCTGTCCATTTGATCCAGGATATAGTATTTTAGATATGGTAGCCCAGAATTGTCTAGAATTTTGTAGCATCTATTCTGAAAACTGGAGTAGTAAAATTTGTAATGTTTGATCTGGAATTTGGCTTTATTTCATAAGTATTTATATTGTTGAAGATTATGTACATATTTGAAGCAATCAAGGAATCAGAGCCACACTTTAAGGAGTGTCTGGAGACTTGTAAACCATCCCTTGCTGTCTCCTGAACTTCCTTTCATAAAATTCTAAATGCAATAGACTTTAGCTAGAACTTTGTTCTGTACAGGCTCAAGGTACTTTAGCATATGGAATTGTCAGTTCAATACTCTCATTGCAAGAGTGGCAAAGGTATAAGCCTTTTTTCCCAAATCTGTTTAACAGTCTATTTTTCCTGTCTTTAGGTAGGGAATGTGTAGTTGGCCCCTTTGATACATCTGTTCTGGATTCAGTAGAGACTACTGAGGGGTCAACCTTGGGAGATTTGTAAGGGTGCTTGTGAGATTCAAGCACTCTGTAAAGCCTGCCCATCTTCCTAGGAGCAGGCGGTAAAGAATCAGGATGTAAAGCAATGTCTTCAACGATAGCATCCAGTACTGCATGTACAGGAGGAATAGCCAGTGGCCTGGGAGAAGTCAAACCTAGCATAGGTTCATAGGTTGGTATTAGGCTATCGTCCCTAGGGCCTATACAAGCCTAGCCATAACAATTCCCTGGCTATTTCTTCCCACAGTATTTACGTCCCTGGACCTCTGTCTAGCAGTTCCTTATACTGGGTCTGAGTTTGTGAAAACTGTTTGTTTTCCCATTTAAAAGCCTCCATCTTTTTATGAAGAGTATCCCTGAAAGAAATTTCCACTTGGGGGGGGGGCAGAGGACAGGCTGACATCTGAGTCTGGATCTGGATATGTTTTTGGCAGAAGGTGTACAGAACAGGTCAACTCCTCCTCTTCTGAGTTTGAGGAATCTGAATCTTCCTAAAAGGTCTCTTCCCTGCTTCTTTTAGATAGGGAGGCTTCAAGAGGAGAAGTGTTGGACTGCTCCCTGAATTTCATGAAAGCCATGAATTACTGTGCTATTTTAGGTGGTCTTGGGCTACAGGGTGGATGCGAAGAACAGAAAATGGTTTACTTCAGTCTCGTTGCCTATTTAGAAGGGATGACCTGAGGTTGTGATCATCTAACCATTATTTCAGTTAAGGTGTTAGTAGCCGAGGTAGAGCAGGTGTTTCTTTAGAGACCCATAACCTGAATGTTGGAAGATGAGGCCTGCTGAGTGACCTCAGACCCAACTTACATTTGTGTCATGTTAACAGTAGCAGGTAGACTGGAAACCATGGCAGCCTCTCGAGGGGTCTGACTAGAGGGTTCAGGCCTAGGAGCTGCATACCAGGGCGCTGAAAAGGTGTCTCACCTGGGCAGTTGGTTGACTTAAGAGCTAGATCTGGAGCTTTACTGGAAATGTCAGAGTCCTTAATGTTTTGTTTTTGTCCTTCCGTTTCTTCAGAATGATGCTAGCAGAAGCTGGTGTTTGGAAAGATCCATTGGTAGCAGTGGGTTGCAAAGCCACTGGGGGAACCAAAGTCAAGGACTCCATATGGATGGCTAATTGGCCCTATGTTTGAGGGTTTAGCATGGAATTTAGCACAGTTAGGACAATAAGAGATGTCATGCTGAGATCCTGAGCAGAACAAACAAAATAAGTGAAAATGTTTATGAGGGATTTGCTTCCCACACTTCAAGCAATTGTTGACCTTTCGAAACATCAAATTAATAGATGAAAATCTCCAGTGGGGTACTTATCTGAATGGAAGAAGTATCACTCTGGAAAAATGAACTAATCATTGGATTGCGAGCATTCTGAACACATGTATAATGCACTGGTCTGCACAGCTAGAAAGCACTGAAGATGGTACAAACAGACATTCCTCTTATACCCTAATGTCAGTCAATGGTTGTCTGTCAACTAGGGATGATGCAAAGATTCTGGAAATCATGCTGGTTGCAGGCTTCTGCATAGCATGACGTCCCAAGAATCAGTTCTGCAATACTGATTATGAAGAACATCTAAGATTAACAAAGGCAAAATTTACAAGTTCATGGAGTAATAAAGTAAATCTAACTAGTTATCTGAAGATATTTATATGTGTGTGGGTGTGTGTTTATATATAAACAAATCTGAGGGAAAACTGGACAATATTTAATGGATAGACTATTTTCTATGGTCAATTAATATGCATCTACCTCTACCTGGACTTTTTATGTATTCTTTAAACTACATGAATATACTGCACTTAAAGACACACATCTACCCAGATAGCTAAGGCTACTGCAATACTAATCAATATGAATAACATAATACAGTTATGTAAGTTAAACTTACCATAACAGTAGATGTTCCGACTGTTCACTGCTGCAATAGCCACTCCCTACCGCCATCCCCTTGTTTTTTGGTGGTGTTTTTATGACAGGGTGTTGCATTCAGTTGTCATGTCTAGCCTTGTCTTTCCAGGACTCAATCTCCCTCTCTCTGTTAGCAGGAAAGCTTTGAAGGGCCTTGTGCCCAAACTTGTCTTTTAGTTAGCTCAGCTCAAGCTGCTTCATGGTTTGGACATGTGGAAGGTGCCCTGAAACTTTGGAAGCTGGCCAGCTCTTATATCTTTGGCTGTATAACTAGACATCCTTGAATATGCATACAAATGTATTAGGTGAGAACCATTTCTGCTGCCAAAGGGCTGTTGAAGGCAGCTGCTAGCAAACTCAAAGAGAAGCATCCCATATTCCCATATGGAATTGCATCTGCCGAGTAAGTGACATGAGACAAAGGAATTTAAAAAACAGTGAAGCACTGGGATTTTCCATAATGGCTGCACAGTGATTAACAGCTTAACTTCAGCTCTTCCAGCATCAAAAAAGGAAATGAAAGACAAGGATTTTGTTGTCTACTTTAATATCTGCTGCACTTCCTCAGAAATCAGGTGCCTAAAAGATAGTAATATTTTATCATCCAGGTAGCTAGATGATGTTGTTTAGGGTCAGGATGTATCACACACCTCTTGTCCTGTGTGATAAGGTCTAGTCTGAGGAAGCTTGTGGTAACTGTCATAGGCTATTTCCAAAAAATAAAGGGAGAACCATTGTTGTTTGGGCCAGAAGGGAGTCACAACAGTGAGCTTTGGAGAGTCCTTCTGAACCTTCAGAATTACCTTAGACATTAGTGAAAAGTTGGAAAAAGCTCACACGAACATTCCTGTCCATGGAAAAGAAAAAGCATCAGTCTTCCAGGCCTTCTTGCAAGGACTACTGGAGCAGAATTTTTCCAACTGACTGTCATGAGAAGATGCAAAAAAATCTATTTCTGGTGTTTCCCACAGCTGAAACAATTTCTGGAAGATCCCTGATTCAATTTCCATGTGTGAAGGATCTGTCCTGGTCTTGCCCAGTTTGTCTGTCTTGCAGTTTTGCTCTAATGGTATGTAATATGCCTGAAGAGTGAGATTGTGCTGAAAAACTATATCACTGGCTACCACGGCTAGTCAATTTCTCCTGTTTGTTTATGAACCACATCACTGTGATGTTTTCTGTAAGCACTTGTGGAAGTCCTAGTCACCACAGATGACAGACAGTTGACAGCATTTATAAGTGTGAACATCTCTTTATATCTCTGTGTTTTGGTATATTTGCTCCAGAGACTCAGTACTTTGATTCCCATAGACAATATTCCCCAAGATAAGCCTAGGAAATCCATTGTTATAAACTCTGCTGGCGCTGGAAGGGAACTGGGATACCTGGATTCTGATAAATTTGGTCTTTGCACCTCCCAAAGAATCTCCATTTTCACAAAACCTCAGACTGGAATCTGGAATGTCAGGGGGAACATACAGAATTTAGGTACCACTGACATTTTCTTATGTGGTGCTTTGCTAGGGGAATCATAAGAATCATATAAGCCATGAGGCCCAGAATCTTGAGGAATTATCTTGCAGAGAGAGTAGTCTGTGCAGAATGATCTAGATATAGGTCAGTTATTTCCTGTGGAAGAAAAAGTTCTTTGAACTGGGATATCTAGGGTACACCTCAGGAAAACAATCTTGTGAAAATTAGTTAAATAAGACTTTTATATGTCTCCTGGAAACTCAATCCGTGTTGGAGGCCCTTCATAGAACTTGAGAGATTCCTGATACTTCTGCAAAGATAAGCAAGTCATCTAAATAAGGAAAATATGATTAGCTTGTAGTCTGCAGTAGGCTATTACTGGAGCTACACACTTTGTGAATATCCTTGGAGCAGTGGATAGACCAAAGGGTAATTTAGAGAACTGATAATGTGATCCAAACACAGAAACCCTTAACCCTTAAAGAACATCTGAAATCTGGATTTACAGGAATTTGAAAATGTGTATCTTTAAAATCTAAGGTCACCAGAAAACTCAAAAGGGGAATGAATGAGGGGAATAAGCTGTGAAGAGATAACATTTTGAACTTGGGCATCATCACAAACTGATTTAGAAAGGAAAGATCAAGAAATGGACTTCATAAATGTTCTTTTTTGGCACTAGAAACATTCCTGAATAAAATCCTTTTCCTAACTGAAAAGGAGAGGCTGCATCTATGAACCCATGAGACAGCAGATGGCTGAATGACAGGAGGGAAAAGAGGAATTTGGTCTGGCAGATGGGAGAATGTCTTGAAAAGGAGGGAGAGATTTCCACTGCTATCTGTAAACTTGATGGATTACTTTCAGAATTCATCTGTCCAAAATGTTACCAAATAGAGAAATGGAAGTTCAGACTTTCTGGAACGATTAATGGTTTTCCTGGATGGGAGTGTGTGTGGGGGGGAGGGGCCTTGCAGATAGTTATTCAAACTTATTAGACTGTTCTGGGGGGTTCTCCTTTCTGTTTTTGAACCTTCCAGCTGTTGCTCTTTAAACTTCTACTTACCAGCAATTTGCTGTTTTATTTTGCTTTTTGAAAGAGTTTGCAGGGGTAGCATTAAAATCCTTGGCAAATTTGGAGAAGGAATGTTGAAAAATCTGGAAAATGCCTTAAATCAGCTTACCTCTCTCATCACACTTTTTAAGGACCTCTGCAGCAGATAGTACAAAACCTAACTCTCTCTAAGGAATAATTCAAATGTTCAGCTTTATCATCCTCTTGAAAGTATTGAATATGCAACCAAGAAAAGCTAGCAGACCGGGAAGTGGCATCAACCATACCTACCCATTCTCCAACTCTAATATATAGTTATAGATGGGATATAAAGTACAGTTATGTTTGTTTCTACTTTATATGTTATTCTCATTTAGATTTGGTTGGTTCAGGATTGTTAGGTTCTTCTCACACTGTATGGGCAAGAAAGTGCTAAAGAAAGCTTCACCCTGTTGATTTCCCTCCTTGGGATTAGCAGATCAGCAGTCAGAGTGAAGAAGAGTGTGCGGGGGGTGCAGAGTTTCTTTGAAGCTAGCTGGCTGCAGGAAACAACCCATTTAACTGCCAAAGGTCTACTGTAGCAGGGGGAATGATGGACATCAACAGATTCATTCTGAAAATCCTTCAAAGGGACTGTGAGAGGCCAAACTCTGCTCAGGTTCTGAATCAAAAACCTGAAAAGACAAAATAGAATTTGTTCATTCACCATAATTTTATGGTTCAAAATCTTGAACCTCTTCTGAAAATGAAGAATCTCATTTTCTTTTACCAGAAACCATTGAAGTAGAAGGGTTAAGAGCCTGAACTAAACCCTGAGTTAAGCACAATAAATCATTCCTGCCTAAAGTAACCAAAACAGGAAAAGACGAGTGAGTTCTTGATTTTTTTACAGGAATTTCTAAATAAGCAGACACCCATTTCCAGGCTAAACTTTGGCTAAGCAGAGAGAAATTCCCTGCTCCTTCTCCCAGGATGGAGGAGTGGCTCTCCCATACCTACCAAGGCCTCTCCAACAGCTGCAGAGCATGTGTCTAACCCCATAGTGGCAGTGAGGACTACAGCTGCAGAGCATGTGTCAAACCCCATGAGGTCTGTGGGACTAAAGCTACAGAACATATGTCTAACCCCATGGTGGCAGTGGAGACTAGAGCTGCAGAATATGTGTCTAACCCCATGGTGGCAGTGAGGACTACAGCTGCAGAGCATGTGTCAAACCCCATGGTGGCTGTGGGGACTACAGCTGCAGAGCATGTGTCTAACCCCATGGTGGCTGTGAGGAACATACCACCAGAGGAAGCCAAAGAACAAGATGAATGGGTCGAGGAACCAGAAATGGCTACAGCAGAGTCATCCATCTGTTGGTCAGTCACTTTAGCAACCTGCTGTTGGGGGCAAAGACTGTTTAGTAAGATTCTTCTTTTTATGGAAAGAAGAAGAATAAGCCAAGGTTCTGGTAGGCATTTCTATGGTAAAGGCATAAAATGTGCCTGATTCATAAGGAAGCCTGGCAGTATCAGTCAGTAAACCAGATAAGTAGTACAAAAGTCACTTTTCCACCACAAAACACAGTAAAAAACATTGTAAACACTTATCCCAGATCTCAAAGGTAAAATAATACAACTTTTACCTCAGAAAAAAGTAGCTTTAAATTTGTTTTAATAACGTTTTTTCACAAAAGTAAAAAGGAACACTCCTCTTCAAGTTAAAGTCACACGACAGTCAATAAAAACACCCTTTCTTAGCTTAACATTTATATTGTTTTCATGGGTCAGTTTCTGTCATAATAATAAAGGATACATTTTTTTTTGCTATTCCCAGCAATAATATTGTAGATATTAATTTGAGAAGTCTCTTAGTGAGACAGAGCATTCTGTCTTCTGTCTTGGACCTGACAACAACTAGAAGATGGATTCACCACAACATCTGCCTTGCTCTATAAGTAAGTTTCTAGGGTATAGTAACTCTCTTAGATACAGTCAAGAATATAGTGAAGCTTAGTTTAGATATTTTTATTTATTTATTTGAGACTGTCCTTCAATGTTGTTTTAAATATTTCCTGTGGTTTTAAACTCTGATGTCACTGTGAATATATATTTAGTATTGTCTTGCTCTTTTATTATTTATTATTAAATATTTAAACCTTTCATTGTCACTGATCTGTGTAGTGATATTTAAGTTTTGAGAGTACTTGCATGTATATTTGATGACACTGTGTGGGCCACTCCTAACAGCCTTGCTCTTGGTCAAATTGCCAATTGTGTTAATATTAATATTACACAGTAAGATTGGACACCCTCTGTTAAGGGCCTTAAAATAGCTGATAAGCAGTGACTACTGGCAGTAATAACTTCCTTACAGCCTTGGCAGAAGGGGGCATAGCTTGTAAACCTGTGTCAGCCTTTCTCAGGTGTGTGTGTGTGTGTGTGTGTGTGTGTGTGTGTGTGTGTGTGTGTGTGTGTGTGTGTGTGTGTGTGTGTGAATCAAACCTCAAAGTGTGTGTCAGCTACTTGAGCAGGGACATGAAGCACTGGTTGGACAGAGAGGGTGCTGGAGGTCTTGGCTTGGTCACTCAGCTGAGATCTCAACTCTATAGTTGTGCCAGTGGGGAGTCTTATTGGGGATCTGGAGAAAGAGTGAGAAACCAGCCCTGGACTGACTGTGGTCTCTGTGTGCTCTTAAGGGGCACTGCACTTGATGCAAAGAGCTGCATCTGGAAATGCTGTCTGTGTACCTGTTATCCTCTCAGTGAACGTACTCCACTGTTGCCAGTGGTGAGGACTGAGGCTCCTTGATTACTAGTTGACAGTGGTGGGTTGTTATAACATGCACAAACATATTCATTTTAAGACATTTTTATTTTTATGGGTTGGAAAAGTAACAACCACTGTCAGAGGAGGCAACTAGAAGGCTAAGCTAGAATACAGGGGACTACACAAACAGCTTTTGCTACACAGTTCCTAGGATTAAATTACTCTGAAATGTGCTGAACTATGTGCAGCTAAATTATAATCTAATATTGTTTTTTACTTGTACTGTTATTTGAGGGAAGCCATGGTGGTGCAGCGGTAGCGTTGTTGCCTCACAGCAAGAGGTTCTCCCATTCGATTTTTGGCTGGAGTGCCTTCTGTGTGGAGTCTGCATGTCTTCCCTGTGGTCGAGTGGCGTTCAAAAGACATGCGTAGAATGTGCATGCATTGTTGAAGGTTGGGCGTCGAGCTGGCACCTCGGCACCCGTAAAAAAATCTACTGCCAATCATTAGCGGACCGGAGTTCCGCTGTGGTGACCCCTAACCAGGAAAAGCCGAAAGAAGAACAACTTGTACTGTTATTTGAAAATAAAGTTCTGAGTTCTGATTTGTCATGGTCATTTTTTTTTGAGTATACAAGTATAACAGACTTAAAACCTATAGCAAAAGTCATAGGAAAAAGTTGTATACTGTCAGATACTAGAATGTTGTTCAAAGTATATCCTGCTACTCAGTTCTCAATACAGGTTCCAAATGGTACAGAGACACCAATATGCAGTATAACTAATCTTTGCAAACATGAATAAAGAACATCTAACTGCAGGAGTTTTTTGTTGAATTATGGAGGACTTTTGAAACAGATGACCATTCCGTACTGCATGCCAAGCTACAAACAAAAAACAACTAGACATTTTATCAACTTTTTATCAAAACACTTTAAACTGGGTTTTGGTAAACAGTACTCTGAGTAGGTTTAGCTACTATTTTAAGGTCCTCAAGTACCACTACTACTGCCCTGTTCCATTTCCCCTGTACATTTAAGATTTACTTAACCATCCAACACAGACTACAAATTATCCTTTCAATTTCCCATCTATTTCTGCTTAATTAGCTGCTGCTGAAGTGCAAAAAAAGGACTCCATGAGGACTTTAATCATGTTTGTCCCTGGCTCCTTACAGATAAGGTTATTCTCTGCAGGCTTTATTATGAACCAGGCTAACACACAAAATTACGCAGGTATAAAGACGCAAGTATGAAAGCTTTTGTTTAGCCCCAAATCTTGCCTTCAATCTACACAAGGAAACAATAGTCGACAAAATTCTAAGTCAGTATTAGGTCTGCTACAAATTAACAAGTTATTTAAAACATACACAAACATAAACAAAAAACAATAAAAACAACAGTATGAATTTACTGATTCCAGTAATCACCACAATACTTTCTGTCATTCCTAGCAATTCATCCACCAGTAATATGCATTTAAACAAGACAAAGCTTAATGAGATTGCCCTATATGAGGTGTCCTATATTTATTTTAGCTTTAGGAGAAATGGCTTTTTCTAAGGTTGCAACAGCCAGCAGAAATTCCCTGCCTGTTACAAATGTCACTGTTTCAAATACAGCGGATAACATGAATCACAATGCAGCACTGTAGATACTCCCCTAACTTCAGTAACTGGTTTTGGGTTCATAGGTTCAAATACAGTTGATAGGCATGGTGTCCATCTGCTCCAGAGAACTGTCTGGTTATGTGATTTGATCAGTCACAGTATGCAATTAGACACTGAGAGAAATGCACCCTGGACTACAGGAAGTAGCTCATTATAGCCTTAATCCTCTGTGCTGACAACTAGTACTATGTATAGATGTGCATATTCTTTTATTGTTTTGTTTGTAGCCAATATCACTTATCTACAACAGACTTTATGTGTATGCTGTAACTGCTTACATTGCTCCACACATCTCAACAAAGCTTACTGTATATTTCAATAACTCTGTGTGACTTCTGGGTAGGGTCATGTCTGAAATAAGTCTATGGACTAATCCACTTATCTTGTAGACAAATAATTTAAAAACAAATAACCTCCCCAACATGATACAAGTAAGATCCCTTGGGAATAAAATATTACTTGGATAAAAACAGAGCAAACAATGCATGTTTTGCTCACTATGGCCATGCCTTTGAAGCTATGCAATGCTGTATTTCTTTGTATTGTACTGCCATACTAAATACTTAAAGGAGTGCACAACACTGGCTATCCAGTCTGTATTTTAGTACTAGAGCAATTGCTAAACCACAAATCCAGAAACTTGCAAAAACACTCCCCAGGATTCATCAAGCTCTGCACGGCGTGCAGGAATAGTGCAAAAGCTGCTGCAGGCAATATGGCTGACGTGCGATCCAGAAATGAGCTCCCGAGACATGCACAAGTGCTCCTGCACTATTCCTGCATGGATACAGCCCCTGTATACTAATTATCTCATTTGCTGGTGAAAACCATGCAAATGAGGTGAATTAGCAATCCAGGAAGCAGGCAGGCATCCATGCAGGAATAGTGTAGACTGCAGAAATGTATTCAGCCAGTAGCTGAATACATTTCTGCAAACTACAAAACGGAGGCATGACAGCTCATAAAAATGTATGCATTATAAGGGTTACGCATGCCAAAGGCCAAATATATGGCCATAGGCAAGAAAATTAGTTGCAAAATTATAAAAAATAACCTTTTGTTTTATTTGGCCGATTTCGGCCATTCGCATAGGGCAGCGGCGTGCAAACAGGATTGGCTTGAAAATAATAAAAAGAGCTGGAAATAAGCTTGTAAACCAAAATCATAATTTTGCCATAATAGTCAACGGCATGCATAACACAATAAGATCATGGAATAGTGGTTGCTAAGGGGGAAGGCTGAGTGTCGGTTTTGTAACCATGCATTAGCAGACAATCTTATGCAAATGAGGGCAGTGATACTGAATCACAGATTTCCCCTCAGTGCTAGCTTGCACCCACCCATGTAGGTGCAGTAATACCATGGTGTAAGCCTAAGAGCTAGATGACTTCATAAGGGGGTGTATCATGCATGCTGTAAGCTTATTGGAGCTCTGTGGCCCATGTTTGCCCTTAGCTAAGCACAGCTAAGGAAGAGGGTGTGTCTGAAGCTGCCTAGCAGTATTTACATTGCCTAAATGGTTGTGCAAGCTGCGCACCGGGTTTTAAACTAACAAAAAAAAATAATAAACCAGAAAATAGCAGCTGTGTTCACATCTGAGCACTGGGTTTGTGTGGCGGGCCTCGGGGCTTAAACAGGAAGGCAATGGGAAGGGAAAATAGCAGTAGGAAGATAATCAAGGAGAACTAGCATAGCTGGCAGGTGAAATGTATCAGAATCAGACAATTACACGGGCAGCAGCCCAGTCTAGCACAGCACACTACTATAAACTATGCAAACACCTTTCCCTCTGTTTTTTCCCACAAACTCCACACCACCGGTGTACACAAACGGGGAGATTTTACCTAACAAAAGCAACAAAATGATAGGGTCTGCTTTCGCTCTCATAAATCAGTATGTGGAAGAGGCTGAGGGTGGTGAGGATGAGACTGCTGATGACCAACCCACAGTGAGGAGAAAGAGAAAAGTGTACAGACCCAGTGTAACCTACCAGGGGCTACATGAGCTGGAGATAGTGGAGCACTATAGGGTGGACAGGGACCTCCTACAGCAAATTGTTGAGCTGTGCCTGCCACACCTCACACACAGAACCAACAGTGGGGAATCTATCCCAGTGGATACCAAGGTATGTGTAGGCTTAAAAATACTAGCCACAGGTACCTTCCAAAGGCCAACTGGAGATATCATGGGGATCTCACAGACATCAGCATCCAGGGTACTCCACCAGTTCCTGGATGCTATGTCAGCACATGCCGGTGAGCACATATATTTCCACAAGATCCGTGAGGTGTTGACCAGCAATATGCATCTCTTCCACCAAATAGCAGAATACCCTGAGGTAGTGGGTGCTATAGACTGCATGCACATACACATCAAAGCATCACCCGGCAAGTAGGGTAGGGTCTACATAAACCGCAAGGGCTTCCCCTCCATCAACTGCCAAGTCATGTGCAAAGCCCAGGGCATTATAATGAATGTGTGTGCTGGCAGCCCTGGAAGCGATCATGACTCCCACATCTGGCATATGATGCAGCTGTAACAGAGATTTGCCAGTGAGGACATCCCATATGGCCACCTATTGGGGGATGCTGGTTATGCACTGGAACCGTGGCTGATGACACTCATCAGAAATGCACACACACCCGAACAAGAACTCCATAATGAGACACACGGACAAACCAGAATCATAATAGAGAGTGTGGTTGGGATGCTCAAGTCACAGTTCCTGTGCCTGGACAAATCCAGTGGAGCCTTGCGGTACTCTCCAGCTACATATACCCAAATTGTCATTGTATGTGCCATGCTACACAATATGATCCTGTGGAAACAGCTGCAGCAGGAACAGCACAGGACAGTGCCACACAGCCCCCCCACCATTGCCAAGGCCAGCACAGGCACAGACTGACTCGGAAGAGGAACAACCTGAGCCTGCCCATGTAGGCAGAAAGAGGCATGCCCAGTATGCCCAGGCCTTGACAAAGAGGCAACACATAGCACATACACTGACACGGTTGGAATCCAGGGAATGACACCTCTCTCTGACTCACACATACAGTAAAAGGGATGCCAAACATGACACTACCAGTCCTTAACCATGTATAGGGAGTGTACTATGTACATCTGACATAGTCAGCCATCCAGCACCATCCTCAATACTGGCACAGCCACAAGGTAAGTCACTCTCCCTATCAATTGCTGAATGGAGTAGTATGTTCTGCTGCTTGTATCTATGGTACGGATGAGAGCATGCAAGGGAATCGGGTGGCTGAATGGGATGGCAGCAGATAGTAGACACCTATATGGGCAGCATTAAATCCATAACAAATACTGGTGTCAACATAGTAAGCAGTACTAGACAAGGTGACAAATTCCACTGCAGGACATGTGGTGGGCCAAATGTGTGTCCATAGGACACACACATGCATGTGAGTGAGGTTCACGTACCCAACAACAATCTCAGCCAGCAGGACAGGTGTAGATGACCATGAAGAAAGGCTATGCTAAGGCCTCCACTTGATGGCAATGGATAACAGCCCCCCCTCCGGACCTACACAGACAGACTACAACAAGTCAGGCAGTTGGATATTAGTTCTGAAGGGTAAGAAGTCTGAAACTGAAATGTAGGTCAATAAAACCTAAGATCTGTACTAAACTGATATGCCTCCAGTCTGCATGATACATCAGATTACAGAATGAAATGGAAGCCAAAAGAGTACCAGAAATACCAGTACTGTCATAGCAAATGCTTACAATTGTCAGGTGTGCCCACACAATCCTATGTAGAAATGTTGTAACATGTACATGTGAGTATAATAACAGTGGAGCACAGATTACCTGAGCTGGCCAAATTAGCAGGATAGATTGTTGCAATTGTACAATATGCAGGGCTCTGTGTGTTAGGTTGTTGTGTGTTGCATATTGTGTGAAGGTGGTAAGCATGTAGGCATCGAGGGTTGTGTCCTGGTGGCCTATGGCCAGTACTGTTGATGACAGGGCCAAGTTCTAACAACTGCAGTGCCAAACACAATGCATCTCAGCAAGACCCAATCCAGCAGTAATCCATACTAATTGTTTGGATGTAATATCTATCATCATCTGAAAGATGCACATGGCATGAATGTGGGCCCAGCCATACACACAGTACACAGGTGGAAGTACCCTAGACAAAGAGTGTATAAAATGTTACTGTCAGATACACACACCTTTGGAATTGCACATACAGGTTAGCAGCACATTAGTTGTCTGTGTAGTATGGAATACTGATGTAGTCTGGCCAAATACTGGCAGACCACAAAAGGGACAGTTATGAAGTACTGAGAAACTGCTGATGTCCCTGCACAAGCCAGCATAAGGGGAATGCCCCACAAATATCTGTGAGTCAGCTGCAAGAAGCTTCCATAGCACACATGCACTCAGCTCACCCCACCATCAGCCACAGGTTCATCACAGGTCATATCCCTGCTGTTGGGAATGAGTACAATATGATCCCCACTTCTGTATGGGACTAGCCACAGAATGTAGCATGCTGAGGAGGTGTCCCATGCAGGTGTGTCCCTAGCACCCTGCAGCATCCACACCAATGGATTAATAAGGAAAGAAACTATTGCCATTAACACCTTGCACCCCTACCCTGTCACCCCAGAGGAATCTAGTGGCTTGCAGCCTGGGACTGTAGGAGTGACAGAATGCAATGGCCTGCTACAGATGGCCTGCATAACTACCAAATGCCTACAGTCCTCTATCAAAGGTCTGTGTCTCACCCATACTGGCAATGTATGTTATCTTAAGGAGTCCCAAATAACGACATAACACAGTCCATAGAACACAAATGCAAGGCCATGTTGACAAAACCCAGTAGCATGTCCACCATGTCCTACTGAATGAACTGTGGACCAACCCCTAAATACTGCTCGGAAGAAGTGATAATTATAGGGATACTTATCAAATATCGCTTGCATAATGTTAGGAAGAGGACAGAATAACAGAGGGGGGTGGAAGCATGGATGCCATGGAGTGTGTGAAGTCTGAAACTCTGATGTGTGCCCATACTATCCCTTCCTGCAAAGCCAGGCATGGGTGTCTACAAACCTGCTTGTAAATCACAATGTGAAGGGGAAATGACCAGATATATGAGCCCTGCCTCTGGGTAACCTGTGTGAATCTCTACAGCTGAGAGGTATGGCCACAGCAGGATATGGCCATTCTGTCACACTGATAGATGTACAAGCATGGGATCCTCATCCACCACAGTACCAAGGTGCTGGACCATTTACACAGACCCATCAGCAAGTGTCTGCAGCTCCCCCTCCAGAATGGCATGATTGTGCAAGAATATGTAGGCAGCAGACCACAATACTGGACACAGCTTCATTCATCTTGTATTCGTCAGGAGATTACTGTGAGCAAACAAGTATTTCTGTCAGTAGTTGATGACATAATACATCACAGTGTAAAACAGTACATATGTCTGAATATCTCCGCTAACACCAAAACCATGTAGCAGAACCAGCACAGACACAATTGGTTACAGTATCCCATCACATCCGCATCACAAAAAGCTTTAAATTATGAATTTTAACATTTATTATACAATTTGTATGGGCTGTCAGCCATGCCCATGAATCTATTACTCTATAGTAGCTCATAGGGCTGTTTTTAACCAATTTGGTAAAATCATTTACATAATGGACAGAAAGGTAGAATTTTATTTTTATGATAACACTGCATATTAATCTTTGCACTTACTACTTCTATTATGGTGATAAATGACTCAACTTGATTTTAAGGATTTTTAAAAATCTTATTGGTCTTATATGATAAGCTGCTTTAAGACTTAATTGGCTAATTTAGGCACTAAATAATTATGTACAGTATTTAAATGTTAATTTCAAAATGGTGATGTGTAACTTGATAAAGCTCAGAACATCCGAGCGAAAGCGCTTGTGTAACTGTGTTTTTATTGTGGTTTCTCACACTACTTCATGAATTAAAGGATTGAACATTACAAACTGCATTTTTTGGCTTCTGTTCAACCGCCTGGATTTTTTATTTCTTGGTCTTGAACTCCCATTTTTGGCTTCTTGGTTACAGTATCCCACTATCCTTTGCCCATTGTGACTCCATATTGTCAACTTATCTAAAGATATGCTGCAGAAACAGGTTGCTAGCTGCAGGTGTAGAACACAAATGCCTGCACTGGAGTACCTGGAATGGATTCACACATTCAATACAAAAGGTCATACTGGTCATGCTCCCACACTTAAAAATGAAGCCCATGTCTGGCAACAACAGTGGACTATACATAATTGTCAGTCACAGATGTCTGTGCACACATTCCACATTGCATACCAGTCATGCTTTGCACACACATCGGATAGGAATACACACATATATCCAAGGACAACACACTATAATAGGTCAAACATACACAAACTGAAATGTGGGGAAGAGAGAGACAGACAGAAACAAAGAGCTTCCCTTCATGAGGCCTGTCCCACCCACTACACATCCAACTGGCCAATATCACATGATGTGCCAATGTCAATCACTGTAGACATTTGCTTCTGATAGCCCTCAGCACTATAGTGTCTGTTGTGCTTGCAATAATTGTGTAACATGACAGTACAAGTCATTATTCATCTAGCAGTCGTATACACAGTCCTGTCAAATGTAAAGTTGTGTGTAACTGAGAGTTGTGTGCGTGTTTCCAGAGGAATGGTTTATGGCCCATTCACACACACTGCACTCCCCATTGCCCTAGTTTAGCTAGCCTCCTGATGTCAGCCACCTTGAAATACCCATTTGGAGAAGGATCAGCCCTATAAGCTCTGTGGAGCATGCGGCAACTGCGTAATGCTATAGTGTGATGTACTAGTTAGGTAGGAGTTCTAATCCCAGACATGGCAATGGTGAAACTCAGTGTGTGTAGAGATCAATGATTTTGAGGCCATTCATACACACTACACCTTCCATTGCCCTACTTTAGCAAGTCTGCTGATGTCATTCACCTTGAAATATACCTTTGGATAAGGGCTAGTCCTATAAGCTCCATGGCACATGTGATAACTGCATAATCCTATAGTGTAACATACTAGTTAGGTAGAAGTTCTAATCCCAGACATGGCAACTGTGAAACTCTGCATGTGTGTGCATGTGTGTAGGCAGTAATGCTTTTAAGGCCATTCACAGTCTCTACACCTTCCATTACCCTACTTTAGCAAGCCTGCTGATGTCAGTAATCTTGAAATACCTCCTTGGCCAAGATGCAGCCCTGTAAGCTCCGTGGCATGTGCAATAACTGAGTAATGCTATAGTGTGATGTACTAGTTAGGTAGGAGTTCTAATCCCAGACATGGCAACTGTGGAACTCTGTGTGTGTGTGTGTGTGTGTGTGTGTGTGTGTGTGTGTGTGTGTGTGTGTGTGTAGGGTAGTGCTTTTGAGGCCATTCACAGTCACTACACCTCCCACTGCCCTACTTTAGCAAGCCTGTTGATGTCATCTACCTTGAAATATACCTTTGGAGAAGGGCTACCCCTATAAGCTCCGGGATGCGTGCCATAAATGCAGAACAATGTAGTAGCAGTAACTACACAGCTATGGGTTTGACTCTCATCTGTGGCAAGTGTTTGTGTGTGTACCTCAAAGATTTTGTCCCTATTTACAGCCAGTGCACATTTTAGAGCCTGACTTTAGCAGTCCTGCAGATATCATCTACCTTACAAGTATCTCTTGTGAAGCCTATACCACATCAGGTCAGTGGTACATGTGGTAAATGTATAACATAATGGTCCATAACGGTTGTTAGATACAGGTTTGAACCTCACCCTTGGCAAATGTAAATATGTGATTAGGGTAAAATTATTTGTGGGATCTCCCACCCACTACATCACCCAATGCCAGTATTTACAATGGCTGATTATGTTCCTCACCTTAGAAGTACCTTGGGGCAATATCCATCCAATAAGTTCCATGGCATGTGCGATAAATGTGGTACACTGTAGCAGCAATACATAGTTAGGTAGGGGTTTGAATGTCAGTACTGGCAACTGTGTGTGTGTTTGTCATCAGTATCCTGTGTGAAGGTTGCTGTGATCCTGTAATGACAGGATGTATTGCGGGGTGGGTTTTGCTAAATTATTATATTGAGGACCTACTATATGTCACAATGTCCACCTTACAAGGACAACAGATGTCAAACAGCAGAGAGGTTGGTGTAGACAATCCATCACCCTACATGTGACATTATGGATCAGTGAACAATATAGGCAACCCTTGTATTGCTCAGAGAACACTCTCCACCCATGTCTCATACACAAATGCACTTGGCTAGGCAACAGCCACTATATTGGTAGTACCCTGCATATTGCCCATAGATAGTAACCATGGTGTGATTGCAGTGGACTACATGCCTGTTGACCACAACATTGCCACTGACATCAGAATGTACTGTGATGTGTAACATCTCCTGACTGTGTGTTATCCAGCAAGTAAAAGGACATGGCACCCTGTTCCTACCCTACAATAGGCAAATAATTGCTTACAGTGGTCCTTTGCTATGTTCCCCAATGGACGGCTGCAACAACTGTAGAGTCTGCAAATGTAACCCACAAAGGGAATACCATGCCTTTTATACATGCCCTGTATGGACAGATGCCATTAACTCCACTGAATACCTGTATCATGCTGTCCCTGTAAGTGCAGGCATGACCTCAGTTCCATAGCCAGGTCTATCACATGAGGTCAGGAATGCCACATCAGATGATAAAAATCTGTCCACATAACATGCCCCAGAGACCCCAAGTACAATTCCACATGTCACAGAACATGCATGTGGGACATGTGCACAACCCAGACACTGTCCATGTTATGGAATATAGATCACATACATGGCAAGCATTGCAG
>NC_056745.1:705842528-705905028 GCF_019279795.1 Protopterus annectens | reverse complement strand
TTGATCTTTCGATCAAACATCCTAGATTCATATATATATATATATATATATATATCTATACATACATATATATATATATATATATATATGTACAGCACCATATTTTTGTTATCTGTAAAAGTGACTGTTGCAAATACCTTTCCAGATGTATCACACAATATTTATTATTTATCTGATATGTGTATATTTAGATATAAGAACATACTTGATTCAACACTAATATCATTAACAAGTACTACACAATTGTAGAAGTCAAAGCAGTTGTTCAATACTATTCAGTATGTTTACTGACAGATATATTGGAAAAAAACAACTACCATCTTCACAGCTGTGCTGGCTTAGTGGTTAACTACTGCGACTAAAGTGTACAGGGTCCTGGGTTCAAGACCTGCAAGGGCTGTTTATTTTGTGTTGCTGGGCAGAACAAGGGCTGTTGGATACAGAATGGTTAAGGCAGTTTTGAGCAGCTTTAAGTGGGTTTGTGCAGGTTTGCATGACAGTAAGTGCTGCCAATGTACGGTTAAACGTATAGGCGCTTACACCTTTTCAGCTTCGCTTACCAGTCCACAAATCTGCTTAGCATTTATACTGCAGCAATGCTGAAACCTGCTAAGCATGGCTCAGCCTTGGTAACCAGAGATCACATTCCAGTCTGATAAAATAGCAGGGTAATGACATCTTAAATAAGTGTATTTAATTCCATGTACATAACATGTGTCTATGTGCTGTCATTGCAGTAGCAAGGGGTGTGAGTCCACTGTCTGGGACACATGAGTATATATGGCTTGTACAACACTCTTTTCCATTTGAATGTGTTACATATATGGGTAGTATCCCAGGATATATGCAGTCACACTGGCATGTATTGTACCATTACGTTACTACTGTTGACAGTGCTTTCCCAAGTAAGAGTAGATTGCAGATTTTAGTACTGGAACCAAACACCCCTGCATGCAAAGATGGACTCTGATTCTTCACTGTCATGTTCTTGGTGTGTGATCTGTGTGTCATTAAGTTTTCCTAATGGATATTGATCTGGCATGTGGATATTAACTGTAGATTTCTGTGTGTATAGGACATGTCATTGAGGGCTGCTGTCAAGAAATAATGGCATATGTATCAGTGGCAGACATCTATCTGTCAACAAATTCACTCTAATGCATAACCAGTTGGCTAGCTGATGTCTGTCTGTCCTTTGTACAGATGTGAAGATGTCAGGTATCCATCTTGGTTGCTTACAGGCAATCTATGCTTGAGTGACACTGACATGTCTGCCCAGATGTGTTATGAATGCCACAGCTAGGAATCCCCACCATGTAGGCACCACATGCCATGGATACCTCAACTACACTGCCACAGTCAACAGAACATTCTTGGGTACAGGCCTCCAAGACAGACACTGACCATGTTATGTAATACATGTTGCATACATGTCAGTTGGAGCACCTCACTGGCCCTCTGCAAGAGGCAACCAGATGACTGGAGGTTGCATTTACCTTTCATCCTAAGGAGCACTCCTGTGGCATCAGTTAATATATGGCCTGCTGGCAAATTGCAGGTGGCATGATACCACTGTACCCACACGCCCTACTCTTCCCATTTCTCCATGGACAATATCCTGGTACACACCTATGAACACCTGCACCTATGGACCCCAGTACTGACAAATGTGTCAGTGTGCATTACTGAGAATAACAGTGTCTGTGTGTTTGTAAACCTGTAGTTGATAATACCCTGAGGCCCTGCACACTCACTGCACCCCCCATTGCCATAGTTAGATATGGCTGCTTCTGTAATCGACATTACATGTACCTTGTTACACACTTCACACTATGGACTACCTGGAGCTTGCAGTACCAGCACAACACTGTTGTACAAATGGGTAGATAGAAATGAGTTACCCTCTGAGTCATGGCAAGTGTGTGTATGTGTGCATGTGTGTATATTTGTAGGATACAGCATTCTGAGGCCACATTCTCCTAAAACAATACACCTTGCCACACAGTATAAGGGATAGTGATGTTGCTGACCATAGGAAGGCAATGACAAAGCATCACCCTACTATTCCTGTGGCATGTGCAATAGATGCATATCCCTGTAGTAGCACTCTTGAGATAGACAAGGGGTTGTATTGCAGCCCTGGTCAATGTGTGATGGTGGGTATGTCAGAGTATTACCATGGGTTTCAGTGAGTACAATATCCAGTGTGGGGTGTGGGTGCTGGGTATACTGTCTTTACACCATGATACCCCCAGTAGATGTCCCAATGTCCACTGTATGGGGACCACTGTCACCATACACGTAAATGATTACACTATCCAGCCAAATGATGCATGTGCTGTGTGCAACTTATCTGTAACACAATGGACACACTGGCAATGTAGTTAGCACTGATAAACATAGGTCTCTCAGATGTGTGCATGACTGTTATGTGTTTGTCAATGTGTATATGACAGTATGTCACACTACTCATTGTTCATAAACAACCAGTACATCCCCCATTACCATACTGTACAAGGCCTGGGGATGTTCTTCACTTAACATGTAACCTGGAACACACCTCATCCTAAAAGCTGTGTGGTATGTGCAATTAAGGTCACACACATTAGCAGCAATAAGTACCTAGGTAGGGGTTCTAGTCCCAATGTTGCCAAGTAAGAGTGTGTACATAGATCAAGGGATCTACTTCAGTTTGCAGAAAAGATATGTCCCAGGAGGTCATCTGTCCGAGAAATGACTAGCAAATGCTAACATTTCACAGGTATCATCTTGTGGAAATTAATTCCATCAAAACTAGTAGTAGATGTGTAAATGCCCTTTTCCCCACTGCATATCTGTACAATGATACTGGGGTTGGTACATATAGCTGGGTGTGGATCTTGTGGATACAGCCACCATCATTGTGATTATTGTTGAGTGTATCTCCCTGCTTAGTCAGCTGTAATACTGTACAGTTTACGTTAACAGGTTAAGCAGTTGTCAATGAGACTATCTGCAGTTCTACACCACCTCACACCCTCCAAAGGGTAGGGCTGTGCCACCCACACCAGCACACCTATGTTTACCAAGTTGAGGATTGCACTACATTGGGGAAGGAGACATATACCCTACCAGTACCATCGTCAATGACATTAAACTAGCAGACTGATTATTTCCCAATGTGATGTTGTGCCTTTTCTGTCTTGGTGTAATTAAATAGGCTAAAATGGGTTCCTGCAAAAGTACATACATCTTTGTGTACAGTATTCTCTGTGTATTGCATCAACACCAAAGCCTCTGTGTGTGTGTGTGTGTGTGTGTGTGTGTGTGTGTGTGTGTGTGTGTGTGTGTGTGTGTGTGTGTGTGTGTATGTTATACACAAACATATTTTGTGTACCACCCAGTACACTTACCATTGTCCACTGCAGAAGGGCTGCTGACATCAGCCACCATGCACTCACCTGTATACACCCCTTAGGCTTATCAGGCATGTGGCACATGCAGTAACTGTTATACAGACCTGTGACTTGTGTTTAGCTGTACCCAGGATATGGCACAGTCAAGGTGTCACCACAGTGCCATACCCCTTGTAGAAAACAGCAGCGGACCAACATCCTGCCAACACATAGACACATACAACACAAATGGAATACATTATGGGGACCACAGTCACTGAGTATTAATAACAACTGTAATGCATCATGGCTGGACAGCTACACATCTTGACATGTAAGCATTAAGCTTTAGTGCTGAAAACATGTTACAACGCATTACATTGGTACACCATAGTACAGTCACCCTGTGCAACAGAACCATAATAGCCTGTCCCTGCATTGATGTTATGGATGACAGGGATGTGGCACAGGTATCATCATATGCACAGGGTGTGTTGCGGATTTGCCAGTGACCTAGGCTGAGCCATTTGTTTGACATCATGTGTGTGTGTTAGGGGCTTTCATTATTAATTGGGCTGTGCAGATGTGATGTGTGTAGGTATGGGGGTGCCCTAGCTGTGTTGGTGATATGTGTGTGTGTATGTATGCACGCAGTTCTGCCATGTGGCTGCCCTATACAGGGGTTTGTTGGACAGCTGCAGACTGTACCTGGCAGGGTGTACAGTTCACCGTCTTCAGCCATGGGCCTGAAAACTGTGCCTGCCATGGGTTCCACGGGCACTACCAGGTACAAGCCATGATATGGTACTCTCCCTGATGATGACATATGCCCGCTGGATCTGGGTCCTTCTTGGGACTGGCCTGGGCCGCGAGCACGTGGCCTGCTATTTTGTGGTGTGGACAGTGCCCCCTGTAGTGCTGGGGCTGGTTCTGCCACTATGGGAGTGGCTCTGACTTCTTGCATGTCCACGTCAACCTCCACCTGTTGGTGTTGCTGGCCTGTGTCCACGCGGCTGTCGCACTACTCCTACCATATGCTCAAGCACAGACATTTCATGGTCGAGGATTCCCACCCCCTCACCCAACTATCTATCCTGGACCTCTGCAAAATGACGGTAGGCACCTGCAAGATCACGGATGTTGTCAATAACAGCAGAATGAGTAGACCTCTGCAGCCTCAGACCATGTCTGGTATACCATTCCATACATACCTGCACCTCCATGATGGCCTGAAACATTCGTCTGGTGATACCAGCTGTGGCACTTCTGCCAGGGGCATGATAACCAGCAGCCCTCCTACGAGCACCCCTGTACATCTGCCTGTGTGGTACCTCACCAGGCATCCGGCTAGGATTGCTATGTCCAGACACACATGCCATAGTCACCACACTGTCCTGTCCTATAGCACCACCCACCAACTCTCCCTCATCTATGGCCACTGGTGATGGGGTACGTATAGGCAATGTGACTGCATGTGGGGATGGGGTGGGTAACAGTGGGATGTCAAATGATGGCACAGCTTCAGCCCCTGACAACCCTGCCTGTGCCTCAACACACCTATCATCATTGTCAGAGTCTGTATGGACACTAACATCAGTTTGCCTGCAGGAGGGACCCCTACTCATCTCGTCACCTGTGAGGGTAAAACAAGAAATGCACTTTAAGACCTGTACATCATTGCTTAACTGTACACACACACACACACACACACACACACACACACACACACACACACACACACACACACACACACACACACACACACACACACACACACACACACACACACACACACACACACACACACACACACACACACACACAAACACACACACACACACACTTACAGGTGAGGTTGCACAAAGATATTACACACATACCTCTCATTACCCATCTGTCAACATGCATGACATATGGCACTCAACAGCATGCACTGCAGCTATAGTCAAGCCCTGTTACCAACATTATACATCTCTGTGATGCATGAGTTGTGTTAGTAGGTGATTCCCCTTCCCCTGGAACACACTGAGCCCATGTACATGGTATTGCTGTGCACCTGTTCAGCACCCTGGCATGTACTGTGCACCATACCTCACAGGTGTACATGCCATTGCTGAATGTGTACATGTGTGTCTGTTATGTCTGCTCTGCTGCTCACAGCCCCTATGTGTGTGTCCAACACACACCTGGGATGATATGTGGACAGATGTCAATAGTGAATTCCTGATGTCTGATTTGCAGATCTCATCATCAGAGGTGCATGTATGACCAATAAAATACAATTGCATTGACAACCTTCAGACCTTACTGTGGTAATAAGGAGTGTACACACCCTTATTGACATGGCAACCTCTTCCCTGATATGCCATGTGGCCACAGTACTGCATATGTTAATATTACACAAACCTGATATGTGACATATGACCTGTGCAATCAAATACAGTATCAAATAAATGTGTTAGTTGTGCAGATGCTGATTGAGATGCATACAATATGTGGGTGCAAAAGTGTGCACACCCTTAACATGATGGTTTGTTGCACCAACTGTTAAGTGTACTACAGCAGTCACTATTCCTGGAAGGGGTATACTAGCATGGTCCCTCTGCACTTGCCAGTATTTGGTCAGTCTGCCATACAAATGGCCCCCAACTCTGCAGGATTGCAAGATCAACTCATGTGTATAGCCCTTGGAGGTCACACAATGCTTTCATTATTGCTGTGGAGTCAGGGTTATGTCTAGCATGATGCATGACTTTAACTGTGTTCAGATACAGCCATTCTTAGCGAGCTTTGGATGTCTGCTTCAGTTCACTTTTGTGTTTCAGGATGACACCCCTCCCCATCCTCAGCCTCTTTGCAGGTGCTTGACAAATATGGGCTACAGATGAGTGTCATTTTGCAGTGTCCCAAATTCAGAACACAATGTGTACCAGCCTAGTCCCTGCTAATGTATGGCAAACATACAGGTGTACACTGGCACCAGCAAGGTACAGATGGGGATGGTGGGCCAGAGATGGAGTGAGGTGCTGCTTGTGCAGCACATGCATCTTAATTGATACTGTCTGTAGGTTTCGAACTTGGTCTTGGTACACCCATTACACGTTGCAACACATGCCTTTGGGGGACTTTTGACATTATGCTTATGCTACCTGTAGAGAGCCCTGGCTGATGTTTCCTGTGGAACAACTGTCCCTTCTGATTACCCTAACCCATAGGCTACACTTATGCAGAGTCCAGGCAACTGTCGACACAGGTACTGTACAACCAGTACTTGCTAGACATTCCTGCAACTCCCCCAGTGTCACGGCATGTTGCTAGGCAGCCTCCATGATCAGGATGCAACATGTGTCATCATCTGTCTTGGATAGTCATTTGTTTAGTTTCTACATTAATGTTGTCCTATACTTCCTCATCACATACATGACTGTCTGCACTATTTGCCATGGTATATGCAATGATGAGGTAAGGATGCATGTCCCACTCCTGCATGCTACCTGTTGTGTATGGGATCCATTCCATGGCTTGTAAGATGTGTGCAAGCCATGGCTGCCTCTTTTGCAGGTGAATGGGCAAATGTGATGGACATACATCTTGGACAGCAGACCATTTCTTGGTGTGACATTGAGGACCTGCACTTGCTGGAAGGAACATACTCATGAAGAGTGAATGCTGACAGTACCTCAAAAGCTGCTTCCACAATATGTTATTTGGAGTTTGTGCACACATATGCTTCCAGTGTTTGTTAAGATATGTATTCCCCATATTTGCTGTCCTAACATAGGATTCCATATTACACATTAATTGCTCATGTTAGGACCGCATTACAGGTTGTAAGGGTTGTGGAATGTGGTATTGTGATATGCTGTTGTGTAGATCTGTAACAGTTGCCATTGTAATAATGGTATATACACTGTTGTAGCACTGCATAAGGGTGATGTTTCAGACATGTTCCTACTGTAGGCCATTTGTCCCACCATTATGTTCATCTCTGTGCACACATTTTGCAATGACAGGTTGTTAGTTATATTGCAGGACTCTTACATACCCTTCAGATCTGCCACCATGGTGATCACTGTGATGAAGTGCAGTTAACAGCAACAATAAGTGAACATGTACAGCATGCATTACGGGTAGGTGTGTTAAATGTGTGCATGGCAAATTCCATGGCAATAACATGGCCGGTGTATTGGCAAACTTGAACAAACAACACCATACTCACCAGCTATAGGCTGCTGCCATAGAGGTATACAAGAGGGACCTACATAGTTGTGTGAGAGATGTGATGTCAGTAGCCATACCTGTGGCATTGGTACAGGGTGGGAGCAGCATTTCAGTACAACAGTACAAACCCACAATACTAGATTATGCACATCTGTTCATTACTATAATGCAGCAGCTATGTATATTTTATCTCACATATGCATGATTAAACTCTACAGATGCAGATGGATAAGCAACAGTAGTCAACTGATGTGCCCTGGGGCCTCACCTGCATGCTCCTTGTCCATTGTGTGGTCTTGTCTTTGCTGGGGGACAGGTGCCCCGAGGCTGGCGAGGACCTCCTCAACATGTATCGGAGGGGTTGGATGGCATGATCGCCCCTGTGTGACTAGCTGGTCCCTCCAAACTGCAGCAGCATGCTGACGGGTATGGCGGATGAGGTCAGTGCACCGATGATGGACGTGCTCATAACGGATGGGCTCGTTCCACAGGGCGATCCTCTCCTTCAGATCATGGGCTGTATGGCCAAACAGGGTGTGGTAGTGCTGCACCAGGTATTTTATTATGACTTAATTTTCCTGGGGGAAATAAACTGGCAAACACTCTCCAGACATGGTGCCTGAAAGGCATAAAGAGGAAAAAAGGTCTGAGGACCTCATGCTGCAAGGATATAATAGTTGTTAATTGACATCTCTGTCTCCCCCCCACCATATCTGTAACAATAATCTGAACACACAACTCAATGGGTATGTTTACAGGAAACCTACTGTTGGGAAATATATCATATTGTATGACAAATTGTGCAATGTGTTTCTAGTCATGTTCCATGCTGAAACACTATCATTGGCGGCCTGTTGCTAACAATGTCACCTGCATGCCATTGTAAGGGCCACTATGGTTCCGTATATGCATGTGTTCTGTTTGCTATGTGACTGCTCCAAATCTGATGTTTTGTGTTAATGGGGGATATCTATGCATGTTGTTAAATGTAATCCTGGATTGTATGGACTATTACTACCCACATATGTTCTATAACTGTGACACAATAGCATGTTTGGGAAGCCTGTTCCCAACAGAAACACCTCTCCCACTTCATCTGGCCATGTTACCAGGCCACAGCACATCTGGGTGGTATCACCTCAGGGGTGCTCGTCCCCCCCCCCCCCGGGAGCACACACAAAGAGGATCCTGTCACCTGAAGTCAGGTCCAGGGTCTGCTGCATAGGGAGCACCACAGGGATATGCTACACCACCTTGAGGCCCTCGGTAGACAATTACAGGGTCCACATGCTCCTCCTGCTCAGCCCCCAACTCAGGTACTTTCACGGCCGTGAAGGTGCAGTTGTGACTGCCCATGGGTGGGGACCTTGGTCCCACTGTTTCAATTTGGGGGCTCATGGGCTTCCACTTTCCAAACGCCACTCCCCATCCAAGGTGTTTACCCACCACATGTGTCATATACCGCCCCTGTATGCTGTCTTGCCTGTCTTCCAACCCAACTTACCTCCCGAAATATAACTACTATCCTTCCCCAACATACCAATCTCACACAAGCAAGGCAATGTGTTCCCAACAAAACTGTCCATTTTGCACCCGCTTACTACTGTACATATATGTGCGTATAGATATATGTGATGTTTTCTCACACATATCGTGCAGCACTGTCATTCAACAGTAGGGGAAATGTATTTATATATATATATATATATATATATATATATATATATATATATATAGATATATATGTGTGTGTGTGTGTGTGTGTGTGTGTGTGTGTGTGTGGCTGGGTGTGTGTATATATATTTAGACATACACGTATATATATATATATATATATATATATATGTGTGTGTGTGTGTATATATATTTTTTTATTTTTATATATATATATGTGTGTGTGTGTGTGTGTGTGTGTGTGTGTGTGTGTGTGTGTGTGTGTGTGTGTGTGTGTGTCTGTATATCTGTAGACATACATGTATATATATATATATATATATATATATATATATATATATATATATATATATATATAGAGTGCATTCAAACATCAGGTTCATACTCTCTAACTCTCCTTCCTCCCCAGCTGCACTGTTCTGCCTTGCTACAAAAGAGACGGGTGTCACATGTGGAGACAACCTAACATTAGGCGAGGTATATACAGGACCGGAGTACAAGTAAGCCTATTACAAACCTATGATGTTTGTGCATGATACATTTCCCGTCAACATGACTGTCCTGCAAGTGGTGGGGTCTGAAACTCATATGTCTATCATAACGTCATTACTTCTACCACCAGCTATTTGCCACACTAATACACATGTTTTGAGGTACAGAACACACACTATGATGGCTTACATATTGTCATTCAGTGCTGATATGCACAGTTGACAGGTATGGCCCACTGCCCACAGGGCCAGATGCTACGTCCATAGCAGTTGTTCATCAGGACATCATTACAACAAGTCTTGATGGCACATATAATTCTTTCCACATCATCTATCCCATTATTACAGACCAAGTACTACATTCAATTACATGCATATATGTTTCACATACCTTTGTTTTGGTTTGGTTTGTAGTTTTAATTTTCTTTCTCTCTCTCTCTCTCTCTCTCTCTCTCTCTCTCAACTACAGGGATTAAGCTGCTTTGAATAGGTTGCAGCATGGTTTTGTAGATGATGCTCATGATCAGGTGATGGCCTCTGCACCAATCACTGTTCAACACTTGTTAATTTCATGCAGCCAGCTGTGTAGTACTTCCATTTACCACTGTCATGGCAACCCACTACTATAAATTACTACATCATGTGGATGTTGTCCCTTTACCTTTCCTGTATGGAAGACATTCTTCCTATGTGTGGGCAGGAGTGTTACAGACAGCAGGTAGCAACACCTCTTACAACAGGACTTGCAGTCACAGGCCAACTACATACTTGTATAAGTTTCTAGACCTACGGACAGTGCGAGTATTGTATACCGCTAGTTTTACAGGGTTTGTGTGTACATGCTAGTTTTGCATGGAATGTAGTCTGTCTGCATAATTCTCAACTGTGGGCCTGTCCACATGATGGCCAGAGGATTGGCTATGTTTTGTCTGTTCACCTCACAGGTCTTGTCTCTGATATATCAGTGGCATTCTCTCTGTTGAGTGCTATCAGTACACTGCTACATCCATTTGTGTTTTTGACTTCATATTCCTGAGTAAGGGTATATTACAACCAGTCCTGTAACACCAGCAACTTTCACAGTGTATAACAGCAATATTGCAAATATGTCCCTGTGTTCCAGCCTGTCATCCACCAATATACTAGGCTTTGTCCATATGTCATGCAGTAAGAGGTTGTTAAGTAGTGGCCTATCATTATTTAGTGTTGGCATTCCTGCTATTATTCCAGTGATCTTATGGACTCCCACACATATTGTGGGGTAGGGTCCATATATATGAGGGCTACAGCTGGACAAAATGTGTCTCTCCTTGTTTAGTCCAGAGGTCAGTTTACGTAACACTGTTATATGCCCTTGTAATTAATTCTGTGAGGGAGGGGTATGCACTATTTTTAACCTAGGCTGTTACAACATGTGAGGGATATCAGTAGTAAGACACATGAAGGTATATGGCTGTACATTTCCATACATTTCACTATGGGAACAGTGGTGGGCTAGTGCTTACCTTCTTACAGACAGTTCTGTTTGTCAGTGTGATAGTGATGTTTTAAGTTAAGCATTGTTATGTAACAGATACATTTTCATTGTGGCAACTTAATTCTTTTCCCCTAGGGGTTGAGTACAGAGTGTAATTGGAGGCTACTGAACTACATCCGTAATTAATTAGTGTTGATTGATTCTTATCTTCCAGGCAATTGTTTCTTTACTGTTGTACTACTTGAAGGCCTTGGCCTGGACAGCAACGTATGTTATGCTTTCAGATTACTGTAGCAAATGTTTTGTTTGAGAGTTGCATTACTCTGTTATTATGTATTTCAAACACCTAACTGCTATATGAAATGGCATATACAACTGAAATAGTACACAAACAAACATTTATATGCATGCATACTTGTGTGTGATGTCATATCCTTTGACTTGTGGGTATATGTTTCATGCAATAATTGTCTTTTGTATGAAAGAATCAAACACTGGCCATTTTAAAAGGTGGCAACTGTAGGAATATTGGCTGTTTGGTATGCTGTGCACCCTCTAAATATATATCTTCTTATACATATCTATGACTAGTAATATATGTATATGTGTATGTATGTGTATACACATATATATATATATATGTGTGTGTGTGTGTGTGTGTGTGTGTGTGTATGTATCATTGGAATGCTTACTGCTTCCACATTGTACATTCCCTATGGTACACAGACTGTTCTGCACGATGTGTTATTGATATCATCCTAACATTGTACAGCTGAGATGGATTATGTTAACTTGTTGTGGCTATGTTGTGTAGGGTCCTAGGTATGAGACTTGCAAGTGTTGGTTATTGTGCTGCATGGCAGATCTGTTCACCTATGGAAGAGGGTATGATATCAATAATTACTAGAGGTATTTATTTTGGACCGCTTCACCCCCATTAACAGTGCCTTTGGTCATATATTTAGTTTTTGTGTTTTTTTATATCTATCTACCTATAGATATATATATATATATATATATATATATATATATATATATATATATATATATATGTATATATGTATATACATATATTATATATATCTTTATATATATATATATATATATATATATATATATATATATATATACATATATATATATATATATACAGACACATACATACATGCATCTACATATATAAATACATTTCCCCTACTACTTGAATGATTGTACTGGAAGATATGTTTGAGAAAACATCAGATTTATTCACAATACATTTCCCCTACTATTGAATGACTGTGCTGGATGATACGTTTGAGAAAACATCAGATTTATTCACATCTGAAATGGCTTAGTTGTATTTCACTTTGGCTATAGTGTGCAGGGTCCTGAGTTTGAGACTTGCAAGGGCTGCTTATTTTGTTGCTGGGCAGAACAGGGACTGTTGGAGACAGAGTGATTAACACACTTTAAAGCAGTTGTAAGTGGGTTTCTGCAGGTTTGCGCAGAGCTAAGCGATGCTTACGTGAGCTTAGCTTAGCTTACAACCGCTTATGGCTGCTTACAGATGCTTAAACCCACGCTAATTTCAAATAAAGAAAAGAAAAAAGGGAGATAGGAAAGTGGTGTGCAGGACGGGTGTAGGAAAGTGCCATAGCTCTGCATTTCTTTGACAGCAACAGCTGCTTTCAATGTGGGTAATTTAGAATTTGGAGCCTCACAACCTACAGGGAGGTGTGTGGAGATTCTACAATATGGATGATTGGTAGGGTTAGATTGTGTGATAGGTATATGTCTCTGGGTGAATTGCAGAGCTATGTATGGGACACGATTTTTTTGTGGGACAGATGCCCTTTTATTTATTTTTTTAAGGTGAGAGTGGGATGCTAATGAAGGATTATTGGTAAGTGTGGTGAGGGAGGTTTGGTAGGAGGGGTTGCATTTGCAGACAAACAAGACAGACAAGACACAGACAGGGGTGGTATATGACACATTGGGGGTAAACACCTTGACAGGGAGGGTGGTTGGAAATCCGAGGCTCATGAGCCCCCCAGATGGTAGTAGTGGCACTGATGTCCCCACCCAATGGCAGTCACCACTACTCTGCTTCTCTAGCTGTGACAGCCTGCCCTCCACCTGGCATAGGCGGTCATCCAGCTGCATCTGAAGGACACTGTGCACCATGACACAGACCTCATGCCGGGTGACATCCTCACCACACCCACTTGCAGGGGGGGCAAGGCCCATCACCTGCAACGGTTCCATCCGAGGGTGGTGCAGGACCAGCAGATGAGGGAGGTCTGGGTTGGGTCCCAGATGTACTGGGACCTGGTGCCTCGGCCAGGTGTGGTGGGAGAGGCAGATCCACTGGGATCTGCCTTCCCATATGTGCTATGGTGTGAAAATTAACAATGAATATTGGTTAGTCATACACAACACATTACATTAGTCAAAATAGCATGTATGGATATTCCCATTTACCCAAAATAGTGTAATTATAACAGTGCCATAGCAAACAGATCCCATGCATATATGGAATGGCATTCAGGGTTGCAACAGCCTGCCAGTTAGTGGTATGTCAGGCAGGAAATAAAATGCTTATTCAACAGGGAATATTAGTATGCACACAGTTTAAACAATGATAAACCAAATGGAACAATGGTCCCAACAATAGAGATTTATTTAGGAACATACCCATGTTGGATTCAGTGTGATGGTTGGATCAGTTGACTGGTTGGGAGAGGGAACAGATTCAAATGACAACTGCTATCAAGTATATTCATCAGTACACAATGGATGCCCCAACATTGCACTCGGAAATGAACACCTTCACCAAAGCCAGACATTTTGGTCCTGCTGTGAGCAATCCCAAATGGTTATGACTGTATTCCCGCCTGTGTGGTTTAAATAGGCAGTTTTCCCACACTTTCTCTTGATTGGCCAATTTTAATATGCTGAACTAGCCTTAGCTCCACACAAATCCGCATAGCAATCCTTACACCAGCTAAGCAGAGCTGAAAGCAGGTAAGCAATACTTAAACTAGCAAAGCATTGCTTAAATCTATTTTTTCATTAAATTTATAAATTATTTTTTACATTTATATTTTACATATTCCCACCCCTACTGTGCTATACCTGAGCCATATGATTGACATCTATCATTCAAATTCCTTAAAAGTGTATTAAATAATTTGGCAGAGGGGATATTTGAACATGTTCTACATGCTATACCATGGCAGTACCACTACACTGCAGCAGCCTGATGATGTTTTCTATCATAGTAGCACTTGTCTGTCATTTTCAGGATTTCAGCCAGGCTAAGCATAGCAGCGCGTAGCACAAACAAGCTGCACACCGCTTAAACATCGCATTTATTTGATAAAAAAAATACATTTTTATAATTTCTATTTCTTTCCTCTTGCCCTACTGATTCCATGCATGTAGGGAAGAGTGCATACATTTGGGGATGTGGACTTGAAGGCTGTTTCCTTCTAGGTGTTTATATATTTTTTTCTTTTCAGTGTCCGCGGACACTGAAATGTTGCTATTTACATTTCACTGTCTGCGGACACTCGTTTACTATATAATATTAGAATCAGGCTCTAATATTATATAGACTGACACTCATCTGTGTCAGAAAGTGCCGTACAGCACTTTCTGAGCAAAGGGGGAATGCTACATGTGCAGCCATTGCGAACACACGTCCGCAGCACTCGGTCCTGGTTCATGTCCATTTAGATTAGATAGCAGCATGCCTTCATGCATATGCAAGGCGAGCTGCTATCCTAAACGGACATGAACCACTCCATGCAAGAATAGCCTTATTTTTGCATGGAGCTTCGTGAATCCTGGCCACTGACCCATGGCAGATGTTCTGGAAAAGTTGAAGGCCTTCAACATCTGCCATATCACAACTATTATTTTCTAAAAACGTAAAGACCGACCATCCCTTAAGGTTATACCACTGTTTCAGCAAAATGGCTTCTGAATGCCAACAACTTTTTACTTTTTATGTCTTTATGGGCACATTCAGGCCATGTAGCTGAAACACTGGTTATGTCCTTAAGGGGTCATCTGCATATATCCCATGGGCCTCCACTACAAGAAGTTTAAGATATTGTACAGTGAAAAATCTACCTTATGTATACATACATACATACTTCAAGCATGATACATACAAATACTTCAAGCATGGGCATTAATGCTCTTCTAGCTTGCCAATACACCAAAATTCGTGTTCCCATAATAAGTGTCCAGGCTGTTCTTAAAAATATCTAAACTAGTACTTGCTTTAATGTAATTTGGTAGATTGTTCCATGCATCGGCTACTCTGTAAGAGAACTAGTCTAAAGCTACTCTGTCTCTAAACTCTGAAACTCCCTACCTGCCCACTTATCATCCAACAACTCTACCACTCAATTTAAGAAACTCCTTAAAATTCACTTTAGGAACAACAGGCTATGCTCCTGTCTCACCCCTGGATAATAATCTAGAATACTGCTAATCTCACAGCTTGTCTTGTAACTACTGAGATTGACTCTATGTATGCTTCTCATATTTTGGAACATTATATGTACGGTTTTAATTGTTGTACTCATGAATCACTTCGAATGTATACTAAATACTGTCCTTTAGTTCACAGTGTTAGCCTGCCTAAATATATGTCACATGTAATGCCTGTAAGTGTTTAATGTATTTGCTGGAGCTTTTCTCCCCAGGCCTCCGCTGAAAATGGACCCATATTCAGTCGGGCTCTCCCGGTTAACAAATGTAAAATAAACTAAATAAATAAATAAATAAATAGTACACTTCCTATTCCTATAGAATCTTCTATATAGGTTGTCTGATGATTCTCTAGTACTTTCTGATAACCCCAAACATTCTCAGAGGTAGTTGTCTCTAAATGCCTGATATACCTGAATAAGATCTCTTCTTAGATATCTGTAAGAGATTGTACAAGTTCAGATATTTTAGTCTGTCATAATAGCTTCAATTTTCGCATCCATGGATGCCCTTGGTATATTTCTGTTGCATTATTTCCAGTTTACTCATGCTTGTCTTCTTATAGGGTTTCTGTATTATTATTCCATACTCCAGTTTGGGTCTAATATAACTAACAAACAATGATTTCATCATTTTTGATTCCCTAGACTTTATACATTTTTATACAACCTACAGTTCTATAACTATCATTAACAAATTAGTAAATATGATTAGAAAAACTCATAGCTGGATCTACCCATATACCCAGGTCCATAAATGAGTCTACAGTTTCAATCACTGTGTGCTGTATTAAATATTCACATTTCAGTTTATGTCTCCCAAATCTCATATGCTTAGTTTTGATGTATTTATCAGCATATTATTCACCTGTGCCCAAATGGTCAATTTAGTCAAGTTATTTTCAGACATGCCTTATCTGTAATATATGTAATCAGTTTAGTCATCTGCATATAGACTGTAGAATTAGGTCTGAGAGATACAATCTAAACATGTAAGAGGCTAGGACAGAACCTTGTGGGACACCCTGACTATAACTAAGGATTTCACCTGTCCAGTTGCTGTATGATACCTGCCATGTCCTATTTATAAGCCATGCAACTATCCATCTTATCAAGAGTAATACCTAGTTGTACTAATTTATTGATCAGTGTTTTGTGTATGACCTTGTCAAATGTTGAAGTTAAATTTATATTAATTACATCACAGCGCAATTCTTCAGTCATAGCTGTTATTGCATTGTTATAGAACATCATGTTACAGGTGGTAATACACCCATTTTCAACATATGCATGCTGATATATTGTTTCAATTCCCAACCTATCCAGTTCTGACAACAACTTATCCAATATTACCTTCTCCATTATTTTTCCACAACATGAAAGTAGACTTAATGGTCTATATGACTCTGGGTTTGTCCTACTCCCTTTTCCCATTAAAAACAGGTTTAATAAGTGCATGTCTCCAATCTTGAGGAATCTCCCCATATTTATATGACCTAGTGAATAATAGATATAATGGTACCATAAGTTCTTGCTGAAGTGTTCTCAGGTCATTGTTACTAATTCTGTCTCATCCCTGTGCTTTGTTTGGATCCAGTTTGCACAGTCTTTTTTCAATATAATCTAATTTGGAACCTATATTTGGGGTGACCCAGATGTCACCAGGACAACTTATCGCCCCTTTTGTGGAGCCAAACTGTTTTGTATAAGATCTTGTAACTATAACATGTTGTGTCTGAGAATAAATTTTAGAATCTGCACACAGTGTATCAGTTTGTGTGTCTTTACTCCTGCCATATCTTATGCATCTATGAAAAGGTTTCCTATTATGTTCAATATCTTTATATACATTTTCTTCAACATTTTCTTGATCTTGTCTCACACTATGCTTAATATGTTTGCCCAGTTTATTTCAGTTTTCAAAGTTGTAGTTCAACCTCTCTTCCATTTCTTATATTTTTTGTCTCTCACTTTAATCAGATATCTTGTTCTTATGGAAATATATCCCACTGGCATTGTATACCTAGATCCTGATGTTAAACATTTTTTTTGATTTTTTTCATGCAAACAATTTCTCTTTCAAAAGTTTCCACATTCCATCTACAGTTGTTGCAATGAACACCTCACTCCAGTTAATTTTACGCAGTGACTGTTATGCTTCCATATAATCTGTAATTAACCTTCTGTGCACTGGTTTATATTTCAGTTTGGCAGAATTATCTAGCAACAAATTAACCTTTATAACCCCATGATCACTGCACATCAACAGCGGTAAAATTTGACTTGAAGTAACAATAATATCTTTAGGAACACAAACAATGTCTAGTATGTTCTATCCTCTGGTAGGTTTTTTTACAATCTGAAGCAATTGCTGTTCCTGGATATACGTTTTGAATAACTTCCTTACTAACGTTGTTGAATCAATATTATTCTAGACTTTCTCTGATAAATTTAAGTCCCCAGCTAATATTATTCTTCCCTCCTGTATTTCATGCAAGAAATGTACCAATTCCTGTAGGTCATCTGGACTTGACTTTGGTGGTCTATATGCTCCAATTGTTATATGTTCCAGAGTTCTTTATTGTCACAGTTACACAGTCTATAGTATTGGTGTTTTCACTGAACATGCAATAATCACAGGTCTCATAACTATCTTTAATCTTTATCATAACATCTCCACCTGATTTTTTGTTAGAATGTCTGTTACAGTAAAAACATTTATAAACATTTATACCCTGACACAACCGGTTTCCAGTCATTATCCTTTAACCATGTTTCACAATCAACAACATCAATCTTCTGGGAACGTAACACATTTTCCAATAAAAAAAAACTTTATTATTAATGCTCCTAGCATTAGCAACCATCAGAGATGCATCAAATGTTGCTATCTGTGAACTGTTACATTTCTGACCAGGCAAAAATCCTGTCTAGTATTTGTCAAACACTGCAAAATATCTGCTGCAAAAATTATCTTCTCTGATTTTGACAAATGCATACCATCCTGTCTGAACATGTGTGCCTAAAACTAGGATTGGATGCTCTACACATTTCCATTATTTAAAACAGAACATTTCTTCTATGTAGGCATTTACCCAGAAAATCATTTAATTCACAGTGACCTGACTATCCTTTCTATAGGTGATTTGTGAAAAATATGTCCTAACACCAGTACAAGCTATACTATCTAACAGGGCTGTCTCTTCCATACTAACAGTCAGAGACATGCCTCTCAACCATACCGAATTCCTCAGTATTTACCATTTTTGGGGTCAAAATTATGGGGTGGCATGAATTTCCGAGTGGCCCCTTTAATTTCCGAATTTCCCAGGTTGTTGTTCAAATTTTGCTGATGTCATCATGTGCAGGGGCACAAGCGATGACATCAGCATCATGAGCAGAGCACCAGCCTGTTGGACTTCGGCTTAGGGCTGGAGGGGGTGTGTGTCTGTTTATTTTATGTACAGTACAGCAACAAGCAATGTGGTTTGTAATGTTGCCGTTACTTATTAGAAGTGCAGTGCTTCCTTCCCCAATGCAAGTAAGTTAATAAATCCAAAAACTGGGTTGATTACTTCCAACTGTGACATTTTTCTGAAGCAAGTAAGTTAAGTTTAATAATGTTGCCGCCATTGCAGTATTAGAAGTGTAAGGAGCTACTGCCGTGCTGATATGTGTAAAGATGTTTTAGAGCTGCAGTTGCTGCTGATGCTGAATCCATGCCATATTAGTATCCGGTAACTGGTTTATTTTACAGCTGTGTGTAGCCTATATGGTGATTTCCATAGCAAATCACGCATTTTGCTGAGTACAGCAAAGTTCAAAACCCTTTAAACAAGTTAAGGCTGTCAGGACTGCTAGACTGGCAGACTTTGGTAGCATGACTTCTGAAATGTAGCTTCTCTTATACTCCATCTTCGACAAAAAAAAAAATTGCTATAACAAGGAAGTTCAAGAAAATCGGTGATGGCCTGGGCGTTTGTAATACTGTATTATGAGACAGTTACTCTTTCACCTGTCCTTAATTTTGCCTCAACTTTATGCACATTATTTGCTTTGTCCAGGTTTTTTGTGCTAATACATTGAGATCTATGGTGAGAAGTGAGAACTGAATTATGTATTCCTCCATTATTGGCTTTGTCCATGTTTTTTGTGCTAAGAGAGCTAAGTTGAGAGCTATGCTGAGACGTGAGAACTGAATTCACTAAATGATAGCCATTTAACTTTCAGTCTTCATATCTTTCAGGAAACTGCTGATTTGGCATAGTAGTATGTTTTGCTGACTGTAGTGCACATGATCCTGTGGCCAAGACTTGGCAGTGAAATGCATGGTGGCAAGACAACATTTTATTCTAGCAACTTTCCAAATTTATACAAGCAATGTTTAAAATGTTTCCCTGGTCTTTGGCCTTTTGCCTCCCCGTCCAAAAAAAAAAATTGAAAATAAGTGCAAGAAGCTGTGCAAGATGCCTATGGCTTACACTACTGTCATTCTATTTTTATTTATATATGCATATGTGTATATATATATATATATATATATATATATATATATATATATATATATATATAGTAGGTGTGGAAGTAGACTTTTATGATGGAAATGTTCATGTATTTTGTTTTACTGCCTACTGGAAAAATGTTCAAACAATAAATTAATATGAGCTCTGTCTAACAAGTGTGCTGTATTATATAAGGATTATAATTTAATAAAGTCAGCAAGGTGTATCAAAAAACACATGTATGTTTCTTGTTTTGTGTGCAAGGAGCCAAGGATTTGAAAACAGTCCAAAGGCAATCTTTATCCACCACTGGCCAGATGTATTTTCTTTGGATATGATGTGGGTTTCAATGCTGTTTAAGTTTAAAGGGCAGAGAAGTTTTAATGGCAAGTCTATTTTCATTGTGAGACAGTATTGTTTTGTTTAGCAGATGTCTATTAGTGTTTGTGCATTGTGCTATAAAATGTAAAAATAAAATCCAAATAATCATTGTAGAAGTAAAGCAGTATGCACACATTGGTGTTTACGGTAAATGGGGAGAAACAGCCAGGTAATGGGACATTGGAATGGCTGCAGGGGGACTCTGGTACCATATTTTGGTTGTTTGTTCTTCAGTTTTGCATTTGAAAGTTGATATCCCACAATTCCACTGCAGTGGGTGGGGTTACATGTTAATCAGCATACAGATTTGTACCTATTTTTCATGGGTCTTGTCCATATTTCTGATGTTTCCAGGTTGACAGGTATGGTCAGAGAATCCTTGCAGATGACATCACTTGTACCAACATGAATAAAAATGGATCTGTACTTCCTTACATTAAGGCATTCCAAGGCTTGTCTCATATCTTCTATTTTTGCTCCTGACAAGCATAACACTATTTGATGTTCATTATTTTCTATGAAAATATAAGTATCAGTTCCTCTAATAATTGAATCTCCAATTACAAGAATATCTTTGCTGACCAGCTCTGAAGAATCATTAGCTTTTAATACTGTAATATCTGCTCTATCAGTTGCTATGAAGGACAGAGCTTCATCACCATTAGTCTTGTTAATCCTACGGTTTTCATTGTGTATTAAATTCTCATCCAGCTGGTACTGCAAATCTACCACTTGAACATGTAGTCAACATTTGTCTTGCTCTTCTTTTTTCTTACAGTAATGTTCTTCAATCCTTCCACATTAAATTTTGATTTCTTCCTTTTCACCTGCCATTTGTCTCTTTTTCTACCTTCTCTTTTGAAAAAAAAGGTGCATTTTTTCTGTAGACTGAAGGTTTTCTGATAGAAAAACGTTAGCATTCCCTGTAACCTATGTGTTACATAACAAAGCAGTGTCTTTTTTAGCATGTATTCTCTTTACAAACATTAATGTTTCTTTTTTTCCCTTATTTGTTGTAAACTTCTTCCTTTCTTTCTTTTTTTGTTTCCTTCTAAACAAACCAAATCCTCAGATTGCTGAATACTTTCATCTAAAATTCTAAAGTTGTCAGGGGCATCATTTTGTTTGATAGGGGTTGAATGATCTTTCTAGACAATAGATGTATCATTTCCTAAATGTGTTCTATTTGTTCTTTGCCTAACAGTATTAATCTCACTAGTCCAGTCATTAATATATGAAGCAGTTCTCCAAGCCATGCCAATTGCACAAGTGCAAGCATCAAGTCTAGATTTACTTCTAACAATGGTAAGCAAATTATCTAACTTTTGGCACGAGAAACACAGATCACCAGAGTAAATATGCATAGCATTTACTATACTGTACAAGATATTTGTGCATTAGCAAATTATTAATTGCATATTCATTTGAGGAATCCATATTCAGCTTCAAACAAATAAAATATTGTAAAAGAAAAGAATAATAAAAATCAGTAACCACACAATTCAAAGAGAACTTAAATTTACTTTTATGATAAAAATATGACACAAGCAATGTAGAACTAAATAATAAAGTAAGTACAGTAAAGTTGTTCTGACCAAGAAAGTTCTGCAAGCCAGACAAAAGCTGTAATTCCTTCACTATCGTTAGCAGTAGTGCTTTTTTTAACAGTAAAGATCAATAAATCACAAACCAAGGTAAGATTGCTTAGATACCTTGATTATGTCTTTCCTTGCAGCTTTTACAGAGTTGTTTGTCTGTGTAACCTTTTTAACCTTTTTTTAAACAGTGTTTTTTAAGGACAAACATCATCATGAACACATGTATACAGACATTTATAGGTGCGTGAGTGTGTGTGTGTGTGTGTGTGTGTGTGTGTGTGTGTGCACACGCGCGCATGTGTATGTGTGTGTGTGTGTGTGTGTGTGTGTGTGTGTGTGTGTGTGTGTGTGTGTGTGTGCGTGTGTGTGTGTGTGTGTGTTTGTGTGTGGGGGGTAAGTATCACAATCTATCATGTAATCAAACTAATAAGCCATACTATGCTGTGTTAATATCCATTTTCTCTATTTTACTCTTAACCCTGTGATAATATTCCTTTACAGAAGCTTATTTAGTTATTCCACAATGAGCTAAACATTTACTTGTATGATTAAACAGTTGCCAAGACTTTCTGTGTCACTGCAAAATGCTGGCTCTGCACTTTCAATTTCACTTTCCAATTTTCTAATTCATTATTTCATTCATTTGTTTTAAATTAATTTAAACCTCCCAATGTTGTTAGGAAGATACAATCCATGCTTTCTTAAACAATGGCCTCTCTGAGGTTCTTGGGTAAGTACTATGCTAGCTGCCCTTGTGGGCCATTTTACGCCTAGCCAATATGCCTTTCAAGGGTGAGAATCAAGGTATGCTCCTTGTGTCTGTGAAGTAAACATCTTAACCATTATGCCAACTCTCAACCCCCTCCCTGTTCAACTGGACTAATAAGTGTTTTCACAAAGATAACAGACAAGTACCTTGTATCCGACTTCTGGCAATGCTGATTTGTCCCAATTGGAAGGCACACTCTTCATCTGAGTGGATCCTCTGCAAAATAAGTAAATAAATAAATCAGTAACTACATACTACGTTGGAAGGGGGTGCCGCATGTCTTGTGTATTCAAATGAGACAATGAGGCTGGGTATGCATTCAAGTCATTTATTATACATACACACATCAGGAGCTATAACTTGTACATATAATTTATATTTCATATGCTTACTGACTGGCTTGTTCCTTCTAATACACACAAGTGCATCTCTATTCAAGCTTATTCACTCTGGCTGACTATACAAAATGTCACTGCTCTCACACGTGCTCAGTAACTTATATACACGTGCTGTCTAGCTACAGTGGTTGACTACATTCAATATACTCACTGATCTACAGGGGGCATATTTTTTTTACCTTGCTATACAGTGCTGTAGTGAACTCACACTTTAAAGATTCAGTCAGTAATAATAACAGAAATAGCTGTGCTAATAGTAGTAGAAAATAATAATAATAAGCTGATTCAACCAAAATGTTTCCAGCAATATTGTCAAAAACTGTGCACAATCCTTTCCTTTTTCAGAGAATAATGTGTCAAAATGATACTTAATTGTTTAGTTTTCAATTTTGTTTTTAATTCTTAACAAGGTAAGCAGACTGGTCATTCTCATGCTTCTGGTCATTCATTTATGACCAAAGTCACAACGTCAAGCAAGTGTGTGTGTGTGTGTGTGTGTGTGTGTGTGTGTGTGTGTGTGTGTGTGTGTGTGTGTGTGTGCATGTGTGTGTGTGTGCGTGTGTGTGTGTGTGTGTGCATGTGTGTGCGTGTGTGCGCCCGCGCGCGCGTGTGTGTGTGTGCGTGTGTGCGCATGTGTGCGAGTGTGTGCGTGTGTGTGCATGTGTGTGTGTGCATGTATGTGTGTGCGTACGTGTATGTGCATATGTGCACATGCTATCAGAGGGAGGGAGAGAGAATGTCATTGTTCATCAATGCACAAAACCATACAAACATACTTGATTACAGATATTTAAATGAAAACACAAATTACTGAAATGCCAAAATATCACATCAAGCCAGACTGTAAAAGCCAGTATCTCCATTTATTTATTTTTTTCATTTTCCTTGAGTGAACAGTCTATCAACGTTTCTCAACTTGCTTGAAGGACTGTGCTAATATACTTTCATAGGTAAGTACTAGACTAACTGCCATTGCCACCCATTTTAAACGTAGGCAATTTCCCTTTTAGTGCTTGAATTACCATCCGATGGTCAATAATTATATATTACCCCTAGTGAAAATAAGTGGGGTCATACCATAGATAACTTGAGGGTCCCATGCATGGGATAAAATATTTAGGAGCTGACTGTGTCCATTAGTAATATGGGGCAGACATTGGATACATTTTATCTTACCCATCCAAAGATCCAAGTTGTGCTTAAATATTGACAGGGAAGGGGTTTGATTTACATGGATGGAAAGTCTGTTCTAGAGCACTGGTATCCTCTGCGAGATATACCTGTCCCTCCAAACCATTCTTTTGATGTTGCAGAAGAGGTACAGATCCCTAGACTGAGTATTTCTTAATGCCATTTGACTTGCTGATGTGTAGTAGCTCCAGCAACATTGCACTGGAGGATGCCTTGTATGCCAGATACAGGTTACCTCCTAGAAGTCTGTAGGATACTGAATACAGTGACAGGGCTTTGAGTCGGCCCATGTAGGACATATTATTTAGGCCTTGTATACTTTCAGTAAGGTATCTTTGTGGCGTTCCAGTAGCTGCATGCCAAACGGAGCATTATACTCAATGATTGGCTTAATGAGGGCTAAATCAGTATCAGTCATTTCTACCTTTTTAGCAAGCATTTTGTTTTATAACACTTAAATATCCTTCCTCAAATCTCTAGGTAAGTACTGTGAATCAGCCAAAAGAATAGTTGTGTAAAATCTTACCATAACCATAGATGTTCTTCTCTTCCATATTGCAGTATTCCAAACACTTGAGTTTTCCTCTCTTGCTACCCAAACGTCTGGCCAGTATACAAAAGTTTCTAGTCACTGCAGGGTATGTGGGATGCCTGACATTAGCTAAGGGAATGTGGGCCATAAAAGTGACATCTACACGTACCAGACCTCAGAACTTAGCACCACAGTTAGACACCAAGTCCTAGGAAAACTGTATAAGTCCAGTGTCATCCAAGAAGGAACAGTTTAAGGGAAGAAGAGGGGAAGGAGGGAGGAAAGGAATACTGCAACATGGAAGAGGAGGACATCTATGGTTATGGTAAGATTTCACAACTATTCTATGTCCTTCTATTCTCATGCTGCTGTATTCCAAACACTTGGGTGAGGGCCAAAGCTCACTGGGAAGAAGAGGGTGGTGGCTTGGAACTATTTTCTATAAATCAATGAAGGATTGCCTTGGCAAACCCAGCCCTGGATATGGAAATGTGGTCCAATTTGTAATGTTTGGTAAAGGTGTGGATAGAAGTCCATGTAGTTGCCTCTAAAATGGTGGCAGTGTCCAATCATTTAAAGAAAGCTCCAGATGAATCCATAGCCCTAGTGGAGTGTGCTTTCATTTTGGACACCAAAGATTTCCCATGGTCTGCATAGCAAAAGGAAATTGCTCTGGAAATCCTGGCAGGAAATGTCAGCTTTGTCACTGCTTTCCCCAGGGCTCTGGGGTGAAAGGAGGCAAACAGCCAGTCTAATTTTCTGATAGATTTGGTCTTGTCTAGGTAAAACCTAAGCTGTCTATGCACATCAAGCAAATGTAAGACTCTCACTGTCACTCTGAGGATGGGCAAAGAAAGTGGGAAGGTAGCTTGGTTTAAAGATAGCTCATTGACCACCTTGGGCATGAAGGAAGAGTTGGTCCTAATGGTTACCCTGTCTTTGTGGAAGATGAGGAAAGGGGGAATGACCATGAGGACCTTGATACTCTTCTAGCTGTTGTCAAAACTACTAGGAGTACTGTTTTCCAAGTGCAGTGTTTTAAAGAGTCCTTAGAAGCTGGTTCAAGGGGGGGGGGGTCACTGTGAGCTTGTCCAAAACATAATTCAGGTCCCAGGGGGTAGAATGTTTTTCCTGGGGGGCCTGAGATGCAGCACTCCCTTTAGGAATAACTTTACAGGCAACTGAGAAGCCAAAGGAGGGTCTAGAGGCAGACAAGCTGAAATAGCAGCAAGGTGGGCTTTAACCGAGGAGTACGCCAACCCTGGCTGCAACAGTTCACACAGGTATGACAGAACCAAAGGGACATCACCTTGGAAAGGGTCCAACTGTCTTTGTAGGCATCATATGGAGAATAATTTCCACTTAGACATATAAGATCTCCTAGTATTGGGTTTCCTGGCCTCCTGCAAAACTGTGTGCACATCCTCTATGTAGAGGTGGCTGTAAGGGATCATAATTCTATCACCCAGAGGGTCAGGTTCAGAGACTGTAGGTGGGGTGGATCAGAGATCCTTTGTCCTGTGTGAGAAGGTCCACTCTGTGAGGTAACATGTGGTGATTGCCCCTGGCTAAGTACAGAAGGAGGGGAACCACCGCTGTCTTGGCCAAAAGGGAGTCAACAACAAGATTTTTGGTTTGCCCTGCTGGATTTTCAGTAGGATTTTCTGAAGTAGTGGGAAGGGGGGGAAGGCATACAGAAACATCACCTTCCAAGAGATTGAAAAGGCATCCATTGCCCTTGCCAGAGGACTGGGCAGCCTGGTGCAAAAGGATGGAAGCTGTCTGTTCATAGGGGAGGCAAATAGATCTATCTGAGGTGTACCCCATTTGTAGACTATGTCCAAGAATACATCCCTGTGGAGCATCCATTCTTGGGACTGTGACATGGACCTGCTTAATGTGTCTGTCTGAGTATTCTGCTCTGAAGGGATATACACAGCTTGTAGCATGTCTCCCAGTTTTGTGGCAAGCTCCCACACTTGGAGAGCTAGTCTGCATAGCAAGCATGATTTTGTTGCCCCCTGCTTGTTCACATACCACAGAACTGTACTGTTGTCTGTGAACAATTTTAATGGTTTGTCCTAAAAGGGCTAGGACATATTTGGACACATGGGTTTGATAATTTATTGCCCCAAATGCCAAAGTAAATGAGGTGTAGATCTTCTTCCTGAGGTACTCCATGGCCTTGCTGTCTTTGCTTGTGGGGAGAAGTGAGGAAGATGGTAGGAGTTTAGATTCCTTATCAACTGACACTGATACAGTGCCAGGGTCCAATGCAGGGCACTAAACAAGGAACTTGGCTCCCTCAGGGACTTTACAGAATTTGTCAGGCCTTCAAGGTACAGAAGGCTGAGAACCAGGATTAATTTATGCTGCATTAAATGCATCCAGAAATGCTGGTAGCACTGGCAGTATAGTTGAAGGGGAAGGGGAGCCCATCTGAAGAGTTCATAATATCTTTTCTGAACTTCTGCCATCTTAGAAGAGTCCCATTTGAAATGTTCCCACATTTCTAAAATGGTCTGTCCAAACGGGAGATCCTCACCTGGGGAATCTGTTTGTGCATATTCTTCCTCAGGGGAGGCATAGCCAAGGGGAGATAGTGATTGGGAGACATATGACAGGGAATCCCCTGACGAAGAGTCAGAGGATTCCTCAGCTTTGCCTTGGAAAGTATCTAAAGCCTGAGGCCTAGGATCATCACAGGAGGAGCCACTGGGGAGGCTAAGGGTGTAGCAGGCCTTAGAACCATAAAGGCATTAAAAAGGCTTTGAGAAAAAGCCTACCAATCTGGTTGCCTCTCTACTGGGGAAAAAACATGTTTTATTTTCTCTTTTCTCTTAAGAGAAGGCCTAGCCGGCATCTGAGCCAGGGTTGGCCTGGAATCAGTAACCTGTGAAGTAGTGGAGGGATCTGTCTGGGCAGCTGGTGCAAGCCAAGGTTCTCCCTCACCATTGGAAGCTGACATCTGTGCTACCTCTGAGAACGTGCCTTCCACTCTGGGTTTTGCTGCTTCCACAATGGTACCCACTGCACCTGTATCAGCAGTGACCAATCATTCCTCCAGGCTGAAGTCAGCTACAGGAGGGACATCGGGTGGAGGAGGTGCAACTATGGATTCAGGCCTAGCAACTTTGACCTTCTTCTTAGGTGGATTGACGGGCTGACTAGACAGTCCCTCCATACCTAAAGCTAAGTGCTTAAGGCATTGATTCTCAAGATAAATGTTCAACACATGCAGATGGTTGCATAGGGTTTTTGGAACAAAAGCCTGGCAGACAGAGCAGGATTTATGGTCATGAAGAGGCCCTAAACAAAAAAGGCAAAGCTCAGGGGCATCTTTATGGAGGATCTGACGACCGCACCTACACCTTCCCTTCCTGGATGACATGAACATACATAGGCATGCACTGAACCAAAAGATCAAAACGTCCATAATAGGATACTTAACTTAGAAATTTTGATCCGACGGCTGATACAGCAGGAACAGCTGATGTTCAACTGGCAGCAGAGAAGTTCTGAGGTCTGGTACATGCAGACATCACTTTTATGACCCACATTTCCTTAGCCAATATCAGGCATCCCAAGTACCTTGCAGTAACTAAAAGCTTTTGTATACTGGCCAGACGTTCTGTTAGCAAGAAAGGAAAACCCAAGTGTTTGGAATACTGCTACATGAGAATAGAAGGACATTTCTCATTACTCTAACCCCATATTATCAAACAAATTAATTAAATCATTGTGCAGTTGCCTGACTTCTACTGCACAATTCAGGAATTGTGAAATTCCAAGTCCTTTTGGTCTTCTAATAAAAAAAAAAAAAATAACTGAAAAAAAGATTGTCCGATATACTACTTCTATATCTGAATTGTCCATAACTCCTTTAAGCTTGGAAAATTTGTCCATCTCTTTCCACTGCATGCATGCTGAACAACATGGATCCACACTGGCAAAAATAAATAGTAAATTATCAGCCCGGAAATCAAATTCTGTCAAGAATACAAATATAAATTAAGAACAATGCACCATAACATGCAAGGACTTTATTACTGGTAAGCGCTTTAGTAAACTATTAACAGGACATCATCAGACTAAAAAATACACACCATATCCTGTGTTTAAATAAACCAACAGTGACATCACTTTAAAATCAACCATTTACAAAATTAAAATCAAATGTAAAATCATTCATTGTTTGTTTATATATATATATATATATATATATATATATATATATATATGTGTGTGTGTGTGTGTGTGTGTATATATACACACACACACACACACACACACACACACACACACACACACACACACACACACACACACACGCACATACACACACACACACATATTTATACGCACAGACACACACAGTTGGTTTATTCGCCTGCACAGACGATTCCCATCTGATTGTAGTTGTGAGACTGTAGAGTCAGTATAAGTAAGTGGGCGTGAAGCACAGAAGCCCCCAACATAAATGCATGTGTTTCTTTCTTTCTTTTTTTTTTTTTTTGTTTTTTGTTTTTTGTAGTGTGAGGGAGGTTTTTATGAAGTTTTTGGTGATACAGATGTCGAAGATTATTGTAATCAAACAAGAGTGATACCTCATACAGATATATTACACACACACACACACACACACACACACACACACACACACACACACACACACACACACACACACACACAAGTAACTGAATGGAAATGTTTACACATAAGACAATTCAGCAACATAAAACACATTTCATCAAGAGGTAATCAAAACAGTACCATCAGTTAGGTAACACTGAAAAAAAATAATGTAACACAAAATATTATAGACCTAGAAGACCAACGGCAAGATAAATCTTGATGTAAATTAAATAGTGAAATATTTTCAAAAGTTAGCACAAATATGGCCACAACATGCTCTAAAAACTTGTTAACTTGTAGAAAAAAGCACAGAGGCTAGTTAATATACTAAGACAATGACCAACGCTTCCTTAGGTACTTATCTACACCTTTGTTGCAACAGAAGAAAGGAACCAACTTAGGCCTACTTAGGTGCCTGCATCATGCATAATCAACACAAAACTTAAGAAAACCTACATTCTGCTGTTTCCTGATTTCTTAACTATTAAAGTGTCAAAGTAAGATCATTCGGTTCCTGTTGTCAATTTTTTAATTCATTGGCTAGGCTGTAGACTGCAACTTTATTTGTGGCTTGCTGGACTCTGAGAAGAGAAAGAATGTGAGATGTAAGTACTTTCACCATTGTGCAACAATGAAGTTAGTATACCTTAGTTATGTTGAGCTGGGGGCTTGAGAGCTTTTCTTTCCCCCAATACCCATTTTGAGCTTGGACTCTCCCAAGATTTTAGAACTTTTACTTTTGTGTAACTGAGTGTCAAATGTTAGTTAATTTTATTCATTAATAGTCAGAGAAAAGATTTACACCTTCAAGTTCTTCAAAAACTGCAAATTTTTCTGTCAGAATTTCAACTGCTTGGTTAAGAGAGGAGAGACTTCAACATGAGTCACTCAAGAAATGGTACTCGGGATTCCTGTGTTAAAAAGACATCCAGTCAACACTATCTAATATGCAGGATAAATTATTTAAAACAGACAAACTGTATACCAAATTTGAATGTTTCAAACTAGAGACCAGAAAGAAGATGGCTCATTTAGAAATTCTTATGAAACAATAAAGTACACAAATCAGCAGTACGGAAGAAACTTTAAATGCTCATGAAGGAAGAATAACTGAAGGTGAGTGTCAAAGTAAACTGCTTTTAAAACAAAATAATTGGCTCATAGAAAAACTTGATGATTTAGAAAACACACTGAGATGAAATAACATTAGAATTTATGATATACCTAAAAAGTATGAGGAAGACAATATAATAAACTTCTTAAGTACCTGGCTACATAAATATTAAATCTACCTGAAACTTTATCTTTTGGGATTGAAAGGGTACAATCCTGACAGCACTTTCTAAGAAGAAAAAGTCACCACCATGTTCAATTATAGTTAAGGTCATGTTTAGCTTAGAAAAAGATCAAATATTAAAGACAGCATGGTCCAGCCCACCTATTAAAATAGGTGAACATGTCAGATTTGACAATGGATGGTGGGTAGTGGGTGAGTGCTGCCACTGAGATAGTGAGGAATTCAAACATCTACTTTACCTACAGGTATATAGGCTTTATGTAACAGTACTAAGTTCATCAGTCCAACTGCCTCAGTGCCATTTTGAATAGTTTACTAAAGCTCTTCCTACCTGGGAGATGGAAAATAAGGATCCACGAGATTATGAAGAATGGTCCTCGGAAAACCTGCTCTAGATACTGAAAAGGAATCCAGTCTGTAGTACTTAGTAAAGGTATGAAAAGAGGACAAGGTTACTGCCTCTACTGATTCTAGAGTCACCCCTTTCCAATTTGTCATCAAAAAGGATAATGCCCTAGTTGAGCTAGCCTTAGCATTCCTAAAGCCTCCTTTGTTTTTTTGTATCAAGACAGATTGCAGATTGCTGGCCTGATTCAAGTTAAATTCAGAAACAACTTTAGGCAGGAATGATAGATTAGTGTGTAACACACCCCTGTTTTTATGAAAAATCAGCTAGGGTTAACCTACCATGATAGCTTGTAGCTTCGAGACTCACCTTACAGATGTCAGAGCAGTTAGTAAAACAGTCTTTCAAGTAATGAACCAGAAATCAACCTGACAGGCAGGTTCAAAAGGAGGCAAGTTCACTTTTTCAAGAACATAGTTAAGATCGAAGGGAGGAGGAGGAAAGAATTTGCTTTCAAGGGGGGTCTCAAGTACAACACTCCTTCCATAAACTGACACAAACAGAGACAAAAGATAGGCAGATAAGTTGAGATGGCCACAAGATATATATTTAATAGAAGCATAAGACAAACCACCTCTTTTTATCTCACACAAATATTTCAAAACCAGATGGGTCAAAACCCTTTCTGGACCTCTGTTTTAGGAATTTTCTAGTTGTAGGTTTTCTTGCCTTCTTAAATACCTGTTGCACATCCTCATGGAACAAATGCCTAAAAGGTATCAAAACAGAATAATTCTAGCTGTTAGTTGCAATTACAGGTTCATAGGTGTTTACTAGGCTAATAACCACAAGGGCCTTTTTTAAGCCTAGCCAAGCATCCCAAATCTCTGACAAGTTCTTTTACCCTTGATAATTGTAAGAATGGGCCTGGGAGGTGAAATATTTACAGACAGGGTCCTGGGAGCTAAACCATTTACAGGCTGCCTGTGTCCATTAGAGACACAGGTGCAAAACCAGGGATGAATTTCTTGTTCTCCATCCAATTTTCTAAGTTCCACTTGAATTGGGTTAGGGAGGAACTCTACTTCACATGACTGGGAAACCTGTTCCAGAGAAATGGTAGTCTCTAAATACCTATCTCTCCAGCATGTCCTGTTTATATCACAATCAAGGTTTAAGTATTTAGTATGGGTAATTCTGGTGCTGTTTGTTTTATGGATATGCAGGAGGTCCTTCTGAGTGGGGTCTGACAATGTCTTGTATGCCAGGCATAGATCTCCCCTCAACAGCCTGTAGGAGACAGAATACAAAGACAGGGCCTTGAGGTGGTCTACATATGACATATTACTTATGTCCTGTATTCTTTTAGTGAGGAACCTCTGTGGACATTCCAGTTGTTAGATATGTCTGGTTAGTTACATACCAAAGGGGAAACTGCACTCAATAACAGGTCTGATGAATCCAGAATACATTGGAACAATGACTTCATTGGACCTAGACACCATACCTTTGTTTATAAGTTGCACAACATAGAATGATTTCCTCACTAATGTAGACACATGATGGTCAAAGGCTAGATTACTGTTTATGTTTACCCCCAAGTCCCTGACTACTCCATCAATTCTTAGGGGTATATTGTCAACATGACAGTTACCAGAGGTGGATGACTCCCCAAAGGACACTATTATGCATTTCTTGGCATTTAGTTTTAGTCCATGGCTCTGATACCACTTGTTTGTCTGTGTCAGCCCTTCCTGGAGAATATGTGTATTGGTGGTTGATTCAATGACAGCTCTTAATTTGCAATCATCATCAAATTTAGTCAACCAGAGGCCACTGACATTGGCCTTAACTTCAATGTAGTAAATGCCAAAAAGGAACAGTCCCAGGACTGACCCCTGAGGGACTCCACTTGTAACTAGCCTGTTTGTAGAGGTGGACTCCCCAATTCTAACTTTCTGGATCTTGTCTGTGAGACAGCTGGCATCGGGTGACATAAGGGTTTGTATTTAACCTCTTACATTTTTCAACAATGCCTGAGTGGGCTATTGTGTCAAAACCCTTGGTGAGTTCAAGGTAGGCAGTGTGAACCATTTTACCCTTATTCATTGCTTTGGTGACCTTCTTAAAGAAGTCCACCAGGTTGAGTAGGCATGACCTGCCCTTCATGAAACCAAACTGAGTTAGCTCCAGTGTCTAAAGGTTTCCTATGTCAATATTGATGATTTCTTTGATAATTCTTTCTATGGCATTACATATGAGACTAGTGAGACTTATGGGTCCGTAGTTTCCAGGGTCTGTAGACAATTGCTCTAAGTTGGACTGTACCATTTTTCAGATGCCATGTAAGAGGATCCAGACTGTGAGGAAGCTTGTGCTAATTGAGCTTGGCCAATTCCATTAACAGAAAGCACAAGCTTTGCCTTGGCCAAAAGGGGGTTACCACAATCATCTTTGGTAATTCTTTCTAAAGCAGTAAAAGCACCTTGAGAATCATTGGGAAATGGGGAAATTCACAGAGAAAGATTCCCAACCATGGGAACAAAGGAGCATCTGTCTTCCAAGCATGGGTGCAAGGATGTCTTGAATAGAATTTTTTCAGTTTTCTGTTTTGAAAGGAGGCAAACTGATTTACTTGAAATCCAAATATGGATCAAGTCCAGGGAGACCTCTACACTTGTGAGGGTCTGCCCAGGATCTGGTCAGTCTCTCTGTCCTGTGTTTTGCTGTGACAGAATGTATGATGCCTGAAGAATCAAATAAAACTGTAGAGCCAGCTCCCAGGCCATCACTGCCAATGAGTAAAAAGGTATGACCTTACATCCCCTTGCTTGTTCAGATACCACATCTTGGTAGTGTTGTCTCTAACTTGTAAAACAGGACCTGGAGTCCATAAATGGTGAAGAACTTTTAAGGCATGAATCACTGCCAAAATCACTTTTACATTTATGTCCATTGCATTTCCTGAGGACCCCACAACCCTTACACATGAACTCCCATGGACACTGCTCCCAACCCAAAAATATGAAGAGTCCACGTGGACAGACTGGACTGGGGTCTGATAGAAAAAGAGAGTCCTGGATTTAGAGATAGCTGATTTCTCCACCACTGTAGTTCTTGTTTTATAAATCTCAGTGCCAGTACCTGGAAATCCAAGGGATGAATGGTGCTGGATCCAACAATTCTTCAAGTACTACTGAATTTTTCTCGAGAGTAGTCTGGCTAGTGGTATCATGAGGATCACTGATGCCATGAGGCCTAGAATTTTGAGGAACTCTCCTGCTGAGGCTAAATCTAGAAGAGAGAAATCCAAGAAAATGCCATGGTAAGTCAGAACTTTGTCTTCTAGCAGGAAGGTCCTCCTTTTAAGTGTGTCTATCCCACACTCCAGGAAAACAATTAATTTATGAGGGTAAGAAGAAGAACTTTTAATGGTTCAGTTTGAAGGAATGTGGCCTTGTTAAAGGACTCTGAGCACCTGGAAAGATAATTTGCACAAGTCAGCAAGTCATCTAAGTAAGGAAAAATGTGGATACTTAGGGTACTGCAGTAAGCAACCATTGGGGTCTGATACTTTCTAAACACTCGAAGTACAGTAGGTATGCATAGGGTAATGCAGAAAAATAAAATAAGCCCAATACAGCGAATCTCAAAAATTTCCTGAAATTAGGAGCAATAGGAATATAAGCATCTGTGAGATCTAAAATCACCGTGAAACAGAGTCTGGAAGCAACACTAGGACCAACTTTAAGGCAAGCTTTTTGAATTTCGGAACTTTCATGAAGTTGTTTAGAAAGGACAAGTCCCCAGCTCCTTTTTTGGTACCAAAAGATTCTGGAGGAATAAATATCCTTTGCCTTTGTGTGTTACAGACATTGATATTACAATCCCTGCTTCTACCATGTGATGGAGCACTGGAGGAAACAGCTCTGTCTAGTCTGGTGGGTGTGGGTGAATTCCCCTGAATGGAAAAGGATTTTATATCAGCTGCTTAGTGTATCCTCTCTGAATTATTCTCACAACCCATTTGTCTAAGACTACTTTCAGCCAGGCTATAGGGTTGACAGCGAGCCTGGGGGAAGGTTGAAGAGACAGAAGTGCTGGGGGGGGGGGGTTAGAGGAACACTGTGACTTAGAATACTCATTCCTCTGCAGGGGGCCAAACGTTTTTCAGAAAGGAATCTCTCTTGTTTGGTTTTAAAGAATTTTCCTCCTACCATTTTCTTTTAGTTCATTGACTTTGGTTTGGTTTGGTTTGGATTTTTGTTTGTTCCGCTCCCTAAAGGAAGATTCTGTTTGGGGAGAACTTGAGAGCATGTAACATTCTAAATACCCCATGGATTAATTGTTTCTATCATCCCATTGTTTCAGAATCTGTGTAACAGATGGCCCAAATATCAATTCAGAACTTAAAGGTGCATTCGAAATTTCAGCTTTTAAATCATTACAGAAGTTCTGATTATGTAATCAAGCATAACATCTTAATACAGCAGAAGAATTAGCATTTCTCGAAACTGTACCTACACATTCAAGCACACTTCTTCAAGTGTGTTTCAAAACCTGAATAAACAATTTCATTTACATAAGACTTTTGCTCTGCATGTAAGGATGTAGCAAAAATATCCAAACTGTATGCAACGTAAAATAAATTTTCAAATATAGTCTTGATAATTTAACATTTTAAAGGCTAGATTATTAGGAAGAGGCACCCTTTTGTTTGAAAATTTAACCATTTCCCTCTTTATCAGAGGGGACTGAATTAGATGAACCCAATGGATTTTTATTTGAGCAGGAAGCTGGGAGACTGCAGCTGGTTCAGCAGTCAAATGAGAAGACAGAGACGTGTCATATCTGAGCAGACCACACATTTTCTCTGAGTCTTTTCAAGGACTGCTGCAAAAGATACTGGTATCCTGCAGGCAGTTTTATAAACATCTACCAAGGCCTGTGGGGGGGGGGGGGTCACAGAATTTTGAATCATCCTCTACAAGATCATATATCCTGCTTAACTCTGGGGTAGTTCCAGACTGCTACCAAGCAAAAACATCACTAAATCAAGCAATAATCTGAGGAAAAGTAAAGACATGTTTGGGCTTAATCTCAAAATTACCATTGTCCTTATAAGATTGCTCATTACTCTCTGAAACAACCGAAAGGTCCCTAGCCAAACTAGCACTAAAACCATGTATGGGAACACAAGCCCCAGAATTAGCTGTCTGCAGAACACTCTTAGCCAAAGAAACCATATTAGCCTTATACACGGTTATTATCTGATTATCAGCTATATGGTGAGGCTTCTGTTTCTTTTTCTTGTGAACTAGAAATTGAAGCTACAGAGGACTCAGAGTCTCCTTCAATCCTCCACTTAGAGGGTAAAAAAATACAAAAAAGATACTCCCGGGGGAAGTTGGGAGGGAACTTGTAGTGCAGCAGTGATCCTTCTACTAGAATATTTAATGTTATGGTGCATGTCCTGCATAACTGTACTATGCTCATTTTAAGGATCACTGCTGAAGTTGTGTTCTCCATCAAGGGTAAGAGGTTTTGGGTCATAAGATACCCTGTAAAACAGCAATGGTAAAATCTGCCCTTCTTCTAGAATTAATATCCATCTTTCATGCCTAGAAAAGGAGCGGCACAAGTCCAAATGGCTGCCTCATAGATACCATGGGCTAAGACTATTTTAGGGAAAGTTGCTGTCACAACTACTTCATCAGTAGGACAAGCACTTGGATTATCCCTTAAATCAAACTGCAGAACAAAACACAATCCATTAGCCAGACATTGTGAGAAACATTGCTTCTAAACAGACTTATCCTGCTTGCCTGGCATAAAGGATATGAAAAATTGCTCAGACTACCAAAGGTTTTTGTTCTTTTTATATGACATCTTGGTTGAGTACGCACATCCATTAAGCCCAAAATGCTCTCTTTCCAGCTCTGAGTACTGGTGTACAGCACAGGTACCACCACAGTTATGGATGACAAATTATTTCTGCAGCTTAGTGCTCATAGCTCATAAAATCTTCTGATGTAGTTAAAGCCATGAGAAAAATAATTTTCCATGATAAGAACTCAAGAGTTATGAAGGCAACTAGGATCAAAAGGATCAAGGGTTAACTTACCCACCAGGAAGCTGTGGTCTTTGGGAGGGGATCTATGCTTTCCTTGGGGTTTGCAGTGCATAACCCTTTAATTGGCTGTGGTATGAGTACACAAAGCGAGTAAACCAATACATTGTGTTTTTTCAGTCTTCTTTCTCTCTGTCACATACACATTTTCATCCGATGTTAGGAAGAAAAGCTCCAAAGTACATCTATACACAAAAAATACTTTCTGCAAATACATGACATTATTTAATAAAGAATAGACCAGTATATGCAGTATGAAAAAAAATCTATCACTGTCAATTAGTAATAGCAAACTGCAGATACTTGTGCTGCTAGATCGAATATACTGACCCAATAAAAAAAGAACACATGAACATACAGTTTGCAGCATTTCATCAGTTTTACTTATACAAAAGCACTGAAAGTCTGCAATTGTGTGAATGCAGGAATAATAAAAGAAGGGGAAGCAAGTGAAGCATAAGGAAAATTAAGTGCTAAAATGAAGGACAGCTGGCAAGGAAAAAATATATAGTGCATGTACATCAGAGGTATGATAAGGAACATGGGAAGGAGAATAAAAAACAATGTAACAGCAGGAAAAATATCAGAAAGGAATTAATATGTAGGCTCAGGTCATCTAGGCAGGAACACAACATCAAGCATAAGAAAATAAAATATGGGAATTTAAGGAATGCTTTCTTTACAAGTTCAGGAACAGTAGGAGTGAAGATGGGATTTAACTAATTTTCTGGGGTGGTTAATAAGAGGATCTTTCTTAGTTCTACTGTAGGATTACTCTAGAGTTTAACTTCATACACAAAGTATAGGGAGTCACCATGACAGCTGGTAAACTATGGATTTGATTAGATGATGTGTCTGTGGTTTAAGAGTGTACAAGGGTATACAGTGCTGTAGGATATCCCACAGGCTATGGCACATTTCAGGAGAATATAACATGCAAAGTCCACTGAATCTGTGAAGTGCCGTAAGTTTGTGAAACTTTTAATGATGTGACCTTCCTAAGGGTGAGATAATGATGGACTTTGGTAGATCAGTTACAGATTTAGCAACTTTTTTCAGAATTTTGCTGAGAGTTTGAGAGATGGGTATGGGGGGCTGCTAACTATACCCACAGCATTAAAGGAGACTTGGTAGTAAAATGTATGGGCTGTAATGATGCAAGTGTAATCCATAAGATATGGTTTGATTCTGCACTGGAAACCAAGCTTCTGGTAGATTTTTTAAATTACTTTTTTAATGAATGTTAAGATTATATTTTAAGCACTATTAAGTGAATATACATATTAGTTACAGTGCTGCACTGTTGATTACTTCAGTCTGGGTAACAAGCACATGACAAAAGGTTGAGACTGGTAACTACAATTAGGTTAGCTACACTGTTTGTGAATAGCACAGCTCGAGTCGATTAACCATTATGAGTATTAGTGAAGGCTGTCTTAAGTCAGAGGTAATGTCTTTCAAGGATATTGTAGAATACAAAAGGGCAAAAACAACTTGTGTACTGGATAATGTGAGCTGGATGGGAAGCTGAGATCATATTACAGATGAAGATAGAGTAATGGCCCTAGAACTGATCTCTGTGAATCTCCCAAACAGACTGGTTCAGCTGAAGAAGATCATCCAATGAACAAACAGCCTGTGCCCAGCAAGAAAGGTAGCTTTGTAAACCATTTACCAGGATGGGAGAGGGATCAATGCCTAGGTTACTTAGCCATGAAATCAAAAGTGTATTAATGCTCACACTGAAAACTTTGGATAAACTGATAGACAGGAAACCAACAGCAGGCTTGTTTGTTAGGACTGCTTTGTAGATATTCTGTAAAAGCTGGTAAAGATGTCTCCATGATATGACTTGAGTGAAAGTGATGCTCAGGTGAGAACAGGAGTTTTGGATCATTTACCCCACAAAAAATAAGTTTTAAGAACAGAGATTTTTGAGATTTGGTCTTCTTCCTTGTTTTCAGTCTTTTATTTTCAGCTTGTTGACACTCAGCATTTTGAGTGCCAACATTTCAATAGAAAGCCTGAAGATGTTTAGATTTGGACACACTAGTGACTTGTTTTGCTGTTTAGATGTGGTGCACAACTATGGCAGAAGTAGCAGTCCCTTCAGTATTCACTGAAAAAAACAGACAGACTGTCAGGAAAAATGAAACTTACTCTCTCTTTTCTTTCTTCTCTGTAGTTCCTTGCTCAAGAATAGAATGGGTAGGAAGGCATATAGCAGCACCTATGTCCAGGAGAGGGAGCATATTTTGACTGTTCAGGCGCCCTTGTACAGGACTCCTGACACAGAATTTCTTCAGCTAGTAAGTGTGCTGAGATGCAGATGGATTTGTCTCTTTGGTTGCCCATCTATACTGCAGACTCTAAAAGACCTGCCTGACCACTCTCCATTTCTGTAAGATAAGATTGGTTGAGTTTGTGTGCCAGTGAGCTTTGGTATGAAAGAAAGTATCTAACCAGGCCCAGGAGATGACAAACTTAATAACATGCTAATTCCCAGACATTTAATGACAGCCTGCAAAGCTGGTATTTCCCCACTTATGTATTTCATAACTGGACTATTGCCTACTACAACCCTCAGTGTGCTTGAGTGCTACCCTGTGAATGGAATGCTTGCAGCTCCTGAATTAAAGCAATTATCTTTTCTGCTCTACTGCACCTTCTCACCAAGGGAGAATTCTCCACTGCCTGCACTTCCAGTTGGGCAGTATGAGCCTCTCAGACAAGGTCAGAGGCATCTGTTGCTAGTACATGCACACTTACCAGGATCACAAACGTTTGTCAGCATCCATTGGAACTGCCAAATGAATTCCTTCTTTATAGAAAGATCAATGGCAATCTTTCCCCAAGGCTGTTTCCAAGACTTCTGAGGCTTCACTAAATCTTCCTCATGTTGGGTAATGCCAAGAGTACCATCAAGACAGAGACCGAGATACCACCAATAGCTATTAGTCATGCTCAGGCTGTCATGCCCTCTTGAATTTACTGCAAATGATCTGCTTTGAAAGGCGTTGCCTCTCAGTATTACGTTTGACTATGGTAGTTTCATGGAAAATTGGTGGTGGTCAGACAATGAACAGTGTGCTGCTGGGCTTCTAATATGCCATCTGCAATTGACAGTGGAATCAAAAGGGCATCCAGGTAAGTGTAGATGTAAATCTCTCTTCTGTGCTGTACTATTGCCAAGCATTTGCTGGACATTATGACACAGCAGAAAGATCAAATAGCAAAAGAGGTAAAATGAAAGTGCTACTACCCAGACTTCAATCTTAGACAGACATGTAATCCTCATGGCTGGAGTCATGCAGTTAGGCATCCTTTAGATTCAGGGTGCCTAGTATGAGCAGTGGAAGAAGTTCCTGCAAGGTAAGTATTTTGAATCTATTATCTTTTAAAAACCTGTTCAGTCTAAACAGGGCTAGGATGGCACTTCAAGGACCATCTTTCTTTGGGACTAAGAGCAATCTGGAATGTAAACCTGGTCCATGTCTTTGTCTCTTGCACTCTCAGGATACCTTGCCTATGGATCTGAAGTGAAAAAGTGGAGCCAAAACTGTTTGTGCTAATTTTATTTGATTGATGCAATGGAAAACTTTCTTAGAAAATGAGGGAAGGTTCTGAATTCTACAGTAAACTACTATGACGTAATAATAATAAAACATAACAATAAAGGCAGAAACTTATTTTATAAACTACAAACTTCCAAATAGCTATCTCTAAAGCAGAGCCTCCAGGGATGGTTCTGAACTATATTTTGCAGCCTACATAAATAATTCCCTTTACCCATTTGTCTAAAGTCAGAAAAAATTGATTGTTCTGAAGTAGGAAGGCCTCCCTCACAGGATTTAGAGAGGACAAAGAGCGATGCAGGAAGGAAGGAGCTAAGGAGGGGGATGGGTAAAAGAATCAGTGGAGGCCACTGCCATCTTGAGCAGGGGGTGAGACTTATTTCCCATCCCATACATCACCCCACTTCTCCAAGCCTACTTCCAAAGCCCTTCTTCTCCCTGAACTGGTCTTTGATTGCTTCCTGTATAAAGGTCATTGTCTGATTGATTAATTTCTACTGTACTTTGGAATGTCTGATGAAAAAGCTACTTTACTGACTTAATAGCCTTTTCCTTCTCCTTTAGTTTATTTCAAATGCCATGAGAAGATGGCAAACAACAGATCTTTATCCACAGGGGCATTTAACAACTAACCCTTAGTATATTCTTCTAGAAGGAGCAGACTTCAAACAAAGGATATCTATGCATGATTCTCCCTGTAGAAACACCTCTGCAAATAGCATCAGTAAAACTATATCTACAGTTAACAGCATGCTTGCCCCTCTTATAAGCTGCCTGAGTTAGTGTACATGTCCTGCTTATCACCCCATTTGCTTTAAGATACTTCTCTGATACTTTGTGTTTGTTCCAACTTACTGCTTTTATGGCCAATGTAGAGGATGTCAATATATTTTTACCGAAATATAACACCATGCTTTTTTATTTTACTAGGGAAGGTGCTGAGTCCTGAAGCCAGCTCAGACTCACCACCAAGGTTTCACTGCTATGTCCTTCAAGAAGATTTACAAGAGTTCTCTATGCTTTAAAACATATTTAGTTATTCATGTGCCAGACACTGGCAGGCTAGTTTCTAGAAATGTATTCTCAAACACATCTCTGGATGTCTAGAACACTAGTGAATAACTATTGACCTAGGCTCTTAAATACTGAAGAGGTCTCATAAAATGTAAGGTAAAAAAGCAATGGAATGTAATCTCTTATGAAGAAAGTGTAGATTACCAAATATTAGTGTGGGAATAAGTAAGAAAATGTAAGGTTGTTAGGCACATAATTCCATTGGAGGCTATAATGAAACTGTGTGGAAGAAAGGCATAAAATGAAGGGGCTAAGACGTAAAGGATGTAAAACAGTATGGCAGAGTAAGCAGGAAAAGGTAGCTAATAGAAAAGGAAATGTATTTTCAAGCAGCAAGATAGCATATAATACTTCATGATAGCTTTGGGATCTGAATATAAGTAAATATCATTCAACCTGGAGTTGAGCACAAGCAAAGCCAGATATTTAGTAGATGGTATTCTAGAAGTTTATTATTTAGTAGATGGTATTTTAGATTTTTTTTAGGATCTGGAGGCTGTCAATTTGTCTCAAGGCTACACAAAAGGCATTTCGGAGTCTTATAACATAGCTAGAGTATGGAAAGCTTCTGGCAAAGTTATCTGATTTATTTGTGGCAAGGAGCAGCTTATTGCCTGACCATAAAGTACGACTTAAGAGAATAAAACTGAATGATGTTTTTTAATGTAGGACAGTTGTCAGGTTTGTAGATGAGATTGTGGGCTATGGCAACTTGTGAGCAGGAAAAGTGGTGTAAGAGTTTTCCCGGTATAGATGTTTTAAGGACACACACTGGTAAGTCTTGGGGGGATGGCTGGCTGAAAATTTAGCTGCTCTAATTTGTTTTATTTGGAGTGGGGAGCAATTAGGGAGTGGCAATAGTTTTTCCTAGTAGTGACTGTGAGATAAGGTTTTGCCCTATAAAAGATGACAAGATTTTGATGATTTTTTTAATTGCTTGTTTTATTTATTGAGCAAATTTGTGGTGGTCCTCAATGAACACACCAAGTACTGTTGTGTGCATTACCATCAGTTTGTTGGTGCTGTTGACTGAAAATGTGCTGAAAAGGGCTTTAGATGAGAAATCCATTATGGAGTGAATATTTAATTTGTTGATTTTTCAGTGTTTAAGAGAGGTTGGAAGTTATTTAGCCAAGTTTCTAATGTAGAGAAAGATTTCTGAGTTTGCTATTGTAGATCAGCTAGGGTTTTTGGATGAGCAGATTAGGGCACAGCCATCTAAACAATGAACAATGATAGCTTGCTTGGTGCTAGTGCATAGGTAGATGATGAAAATATTAAACAACAGAGGGTGAAGTACTAATCCTTGTGAGACACCTTCAGGAATAGGCAGGAAGGAAGAAAAAGCTAAGCTGCTATTTCATTGCTTCGTCTCTACTAAAGGAAAATTATACATTAGACCCCATAAAATATTTTATCTTTGTTTTCTGAGCTATTTTAGTGCATCAAAATCACTTCTAACCACCTACTACTACCACCTAGGAACACAATTTGTGAGAGATGCAATTACATTAGGAACCTAGAGTCCAAGCTCTCTCCCTCACAAGCCTGTATATCTGGCATTGAGAAGGTTGTCAACACAATCACTGCACCTCAAACACCACCCACACCTACACAACATACACCCACATATGTGGAGGCCCTCAACAAAAACATACCCAAACAAAGGAGACCTCCGAGGCAAAAACACACGCAATCTCCACAGCCCTTCACACCACATATCACACATAGTTCACACACCTGTGTCTCACAACCACTAAGGCTTAACCATAAACCCAACATATTAGTCATAGGGGACTCCATTGTGAGACACACAAATGTGCCTCTCACCAGGCTGGATAAGGAGAAAGTTATGGTTAGTTGTCCGTCAGGGGCCAGAATCCACCATATCACACACACGCAAGTGTCTCAACAACAGGTACTGTTATGACTCTGTCATAATCCATGTTTGTGTGACTGTCTTGAGATGTGTCTCCATGGACTATATGAAGACAGACATGATTGAAATTGCTGAATATGTGTCCCAAGCAGGTATGTCCCTAGCTTTAAGCAGCATTCTACCGTCACCCAGAATGATGCCTCAATACAAACAGAAAATGATTGACTTTAATATTTGGCTTAGTTTCTGGTGTCATTCCAGGAGGGGTCCAGTACCTGACAGCCTAGGAAGATATTATCAACTGACCATGATGCTTTGCCAGAGATGGCCTGCATCTGTCTCACCTGGGCTTCAGGATTCTGGCAAAGGCTCTCCCCTATAGTGCCTTTTGTAGGAAAAGTGATGAGGTTAAAACTACCAACATAATAATTTCATCAAAACACAAATTAAAGGTCATGCTGCTAAATGCTAGGAGTCTAAACATGAAACTGCACTCATTGCAAGCATTCCTAACCCTGGAAAATGCTGACATCTGTGCAGTCACAGAAGCCTGGTTCAAAGCTGCAGAGAGCACCCCAGCCTTACCTGGTTACTCATCCTATCATGCATTCAGACCCCAAACTGTGGGTAGTAAAGACAAAGGAGGTGGAGTTTCAATATATATTAAAGACATACACACCTCCAGGCTGGTCAAACAGTATGACGCACAGGAGACACTCTAGGTGCAGTTAACCATTGACAAGACCCTATACAAATCATAGCTAGCCACCAGCCCCCCCAATCTGACCCAAGATGCCAAAACTGCCTATCTAGACCTCTTTGAATCTATCAAGATTCAACCCTTTACCCTGATCCTGGGTGACTTTAACTACCCAAACATAGACTGGAAGAACTACTCCTGCCAGAACACAAATGCCCAGAGATTCCTCGATTTTGTCAATGCAAACGCTTTGGAACAACTAGTTGATACCCCCACAAGAGATGATAATATGTTGGACTTGGTATTAACCAACATGAGTAACCACTGCAGCATCCCTGCAGTATCATCCTCCCTTGTAAGATTCAACCATAAAGCGGTCATGTTCGAAGTCACCATCTCCCCTATCCCCCTCTCACTAGGGTCAATCAAAAAAACTTCTCCAAAGCTGATTACAGCCTCCTGAGGGATGGTATAAGCAGCTTCACATCCCCCTCCCCCTATCTAGGAACTGGCACCAGTATCTAAAACTATATCAAATTACTATACGAACATTTATATAGATGCATGGAATCAGGAATACCTGACAGGACTAAATCATCCTCTGCAAGGAAGAGTAAACCTGTCTGGTGGACACCTGTAATAAATAAACTCTATAACAAAAGAAAAAACTTGCTGTCCAGAACCAAGAAGGAGCAGGTGCCCAATTGGAAGCAACCTCTCCTTAGCCTAAACAAACAAATAAAGGCACTAGTGAAATCCTCTACTAGAGACAATCATAAGCCCTTCTTCACATATGTCCATAATCTCAAAGGTAGCACCCATAGCTGTTCAGAACTGGTGGTCAAGGACACCACATATACAAAGGCCGTAGATATAACAAACCTGACAGATTCAGCAACAATTTCACCCCTCTGTCCCCTACATCAGTAAATAAGGACAGTCCCAGTACATGCCCCCTTCCCTTTATATCTAGGGATCAGGTCATCACTGCTATTTCACAAGCAAAAAATACAGCCTCCATGGGACCTTATAACATCCCAGGCTGCATCCTACATGAACTCAGGCAGGAATTTTCAGCACCATAGATGCCATATTCAACCAAAGCCTGAGTACTGGTTTTGTCCCAGCTGAGTGGAGGACAGTCACTGTCATCCCTTTGCACAAAAGTGGAGTGTCTACTGATCCAGGAAATTATAGACTAATCAGCCTAACTAGCCTAATCTGCAAGGCCATGGAACAGATTATCACAGACCTTATTAACAAGGATATTGGCAACCTCCAAACACTTGATCCCACATAGTTTGGCTTCGTCAAGAGGAGGTCATGTCTGTTAAATTTGGTCGATTTTTTTGAGACAGTCACCAAAGCCATGGATAAGAAGAAGACAGTGCATACCACCTACCTTGACCTGGCCAAAGCTTTCAACACTATTCTCCACTCGGGCATAATAGATAAACTCTCTCAACTAGGCATCAATCTGTATGTTACCAGATGGGGAGCCAACTGGTTCACTGATAGTACCCACCTAGTCAAAATAGGGGAAGCCTCCTCAAGCAGTAGACCCGTATCGAGTGGGGTACCCTAGAGTTCGGTCTTGGGACCTCTGTTTTTTGAGATATACTTTTCTGAGGCCAAAACCAGTGAGCTATGGCTGACCAAGTTTGCAGATGACTGCAAGTTGGGAGCTGTCATCAATTCCCCTAGTAACATGGATATCCTCCAAGAAGATCTCACCCACACATATGACTGGTGCCAGAAACATGGCCTCAAGCTGAATACAAAATAAAATGCATCATCATCCCCTTTGGGGAGAGAGATGTCCCCACAAATTATCACATTAATAAAGAAAAGTTGTATAAGAACTTACCATAACCATAGATGTCCTTCTCTTCCATGTTGCAGTATTCTGCATATGGGTTTACCCTTTTAGTCTTGCATACATACGGCCAGTATCCAAAAGCTTTCAGTCCCTCCTAGGTGTGTCAGATGTCAGGTCTAGGTGAGAGTATGTGGGCCATAAATGTGACGTTGGCATGCACCAGCCCTCAGAACTGAAGGCCCCAGTCGAAGCCAGTCCTAATAGGGTAATGCCAAGTCATTGCCATCCAGAGAGGGAAACATAGCTCATAAGAGGGGAAGGAGGGAGGGTAGAAATACTGCAACATGGAAGAGAAGGACATCTATGGTTATGGTAAGGTTTTACACAACTTTTCTATGTCCTTCTATTCCTATGTTGCAGTAGTCTGCATACGGGTGAGTGCCAAAACTCATTGAGAAAAGGAGGATGGTATGGAAGCAGATTCCAGGAACCCATGCAGGATAGCCCTAGCAAACCCTGCCCTGGACCTAGAGATGTGGTCTAGTTTGTAGTGTTTGGTGAAGGTATTAACTGAAGACCAGGTGGCTGCCTTCAGGATAGAGGCGGTGTCCAGGCCCTTGAAGAAAGCCCCTGAGGATGTCATGGCTCTAGTGGAGTGGTCTCTTACTGTACCCTGAAGTGATTTACCATGGTGCTGGCAACAGAAAGTAATGGCCTTGGAGATCCAAGTTGAAATAGTCTGTTTGGACACAGCCTTCCCTAGTGCTCTAGGGTGAAAAGATATGAAAAGTTGGTCAGTCTTTCTGATAGACTTAGTGCTGTGGAGGTAGAATATAATTTGTCTGTGAACATCAAGGTAACGAAGTACTCTTTCACTTCTTTCTTGTGGGTTTGGATAAGAAACAGGCAAGTGGATGGCCTGATTGAGAGACAGGTCATTGACTACCTTGGGCATGAAAGATGGATTTGTCCTGAGGGTAATCTTGTCTTTATGAAAGACAAGAAAGGGAGGGGTAGCCATTATTGCCTGGAGCTCTGATATCCTTTTGACTGAAGTGATAGCCACTAGAAGGACTGTCTTCCAGGTGGAAAGCTTTAGGGAAGCTTGATCAGCAGGCTCAAAGGGTGGCAGTGTAAGCTTCTCCAGAACATAGTTGAGATCCCAAGGAGGAGGAGCAGGTTTCCCGGGGTGGGTCTGAGATGTAGGACCTCTTTGAGGAAGAGCTTCGAAGGGAGCCTGGATGCCAAGGTGGGATCCATGAGTAGGCATGCAGAGATAGCAGACAGGTGTGCCTTAACAGATGAGTAGGCCAAGCTGGTCTGAAGTAACTCACACAAATAAGACAGCACCAGGGGGATGTCGCTTGTAAGCAGATCCAGCTGCTTATTTTGACACCAAGTAATGAACCTTTTCCACTTGGACAGGTATGATTTTCTAGTGTTAGGTTTCCTAGCCTCCTACAGGACATTGAGCACATCCTCACTGTAAAGGTGTCTGTATGGGATCAGAAGCCTATCTGCCACAGGGTAAGGTGTAGCAGCTGCCACTGTGGGTGGATTAAAGATCCCTTGTGCTGTGTGAGAAGGTCCATTCTGTGTGGTAACTTGTGGTGACTGACCTTGGACAATTGAAGGAATTAGGGGAACCAATGCTGTCGGTGCCAGTAGGGAGTCACCAACAAGATTTTCGGATTGTCCTGCTGAATCCGTAGCAGGACCCTCTGAATGAGAGGGAAGGGGGGAATGCATAAAGGTATTTCCCCTTCCATGAGATAGGGAAGGCATCTACTGCCAGTGCCTGTGGGTCTGGTGTCCTGGTGCACTATCCAGGAAGTTGTCTGTTGTTGGCAGAGGTAAACAGGTCTATTTGAGGTGTACCCCATCTGTGGACCATGTCCAGGAAGATATCCCTTTGAAGCATCCATTCATGATTGTTTGTGCTGGTTCTGCTCAAAAAATCTGCTTGGGAGTTGTGGAAAGTGGGAATGTATGCTGCTTTAAGGGTATTTCCCTGTGAAGTGGCTACTTCCCACACTAGTATAGCAAGTCTGCAGAGTAGGTTTGACTTGGTCCCTCCTTGTTTGTTGATATACCACAGGACTGTGATGTCTGTGTATATCAGGAGAGATCCCTTCCGAAGGAAAGGAGAGAATGTCTGAAAGGCTAGGAGGATTGCCCTCATTTCTTTGGCATTAATGTGTTCTGTTTTCTGCCTGTATTTCTACATACCTTGAACTTTTCAGTGGCCAAGAGTGGCCCCCACTCCAGGTCTGAGGTGTCTGTATGCATGACCTGAGAAGGTTGAGATGGTTGGAAGGGGAGTCTGGGGTAGAGATTCACCTGCGCCAACCACCATAAGATCTCCTGTTTTAAGCATGGAAGCAATGGCACAATGTGCTCCAGTGGATAGTTGTGCTGATTCCAGACAGAGCGTAGGTACCACTGTAGTTTTCCCATGTGTAACCAAGCTAGGGGTAGCATGGAAATGGTAGGTGCCATATAACCCAGAATCTTGCGGTACTGCCTTGTAGTCAGATGAGGGGAGTGTAGAATTCCTTTCAGGTGTTCTGTAAGAATGCTTCCATCAAGTCTGTGCAGAATCTGCACTCTAAGAACGCAATGTCGTGGGTCTGTGTGAGGTTGGACTTTGAGAAGTTTATTTGGAACCCAAGAGGCTGTAGGAGAGACACCATGAACTGGATATAGGTTAGGAGTGTTTTTTTTGCTGACAGCCTGTACAAGCATGTCATTCAGGTATGGGAATATGTGTATCCCTTTTGTCCTGCAAAAGGCCATTACCAGGGCCAGGCATTTGGTGACGATTCTGGGTGCGGTTGAAAGTCCAAAAGGCAAGGCAGAAACCTGCCACTAAGAATCTTAAGTATTTTCTGTGTGTGGGTCTTATGGGAATGTGTAAGTAGGCCTCCTTGATGTCTAGTGTAGTTAGGAAGCCTTTGCACATAATAAAAGGGAATAGAACTGGCAGGGTTAGTTAGCATTTTTTTAAGTTGGCACCTTTAAGAAAGGATTGAGCCTTGAAAGGTCTAGGATGGGTTTCCATGGCCATTCTTTGCTGGGAACCAAGAAATTCCTTTAGTAGAACCCTTTTCCAAATTGGGAGGGAGGAATCCTTTTTATAGTGCCCTGATTTAAAAGGGACTGTAGTACTGGTAGCAGGAGGGGCAGTTGGTGATCAGGAGGTTGTGGCTTGCCTAGACTTACTGGAGTGGTTATCCATGACAGGTAGTAACTGTCTTGGAGGATGGAAAGGACCCACTTGTCTGAAGTGACCAGATTCCAAACAGGAAGGCAATGGGAAAGGTGAGCAGACAGTGGGATGGAAGAAGCTGGTGGGGGAGGCAGGAGTGACAGGTAGTCAGGCACTACCTGCCCTGTCCTGAAAAGGTGTCCTTTGACTAGAGGAGGGAGGTGCTCTAGCTGAAGGATTTTTCTTTCTTGCTTGCCTGTGTCTAGTTTAAGGAACAGGATTGGAGTGTTTCCTGATGAACTGTGTATTCGCAGGATAGTTCCTGTAAATTTTAGGTACAGGGAAAACTAGCAGATGTTTATGATCCTGCATCTCTTTTCCTTTTTGTTGCAGGGATTTGAAAAGATCTGCTACTTTTGAGCCAAATAAGGCAGCATTGTCAAGTGGTGCATCATTGAGCTTAGCTCTGAAATCATCTGGCAGGGGGTGCAAGTACAGCCATGAGTATCTGCAAAGTGCAGAAGCCGAAGCTGCTGACCTTGCTGAGGATTCTGTAACATCATAGCTACATTTAATTGAATGCCTGGTGACTTGGGACATAAGGGCCAGTAGGGAAGACATAGCTGATTTGGCTGAGGAGTCTGGAATGCCTGTCAACAGTTTGGTGGCAGAGACTAGAAGAGACAGGGCGTACTTTGCCATATGAGTCTGATAATTAGTAGTTCTAAATACAAAGTGGAAGGGGTGTAAAGCTTTTTGCCTAACCTTTCCATAGTTTTGCTGACTTTGTCAGCAGTAAAGATGATGGTGGTAGGCAAGAGTTTGGAAGCTTTGTCTCTGGAGACAGAAATGGTAGCATGATCTGCAGGAGGGCACTTAATCAAGTGTTTAGCTGAATCTGGGACTTTGTACAGTCTGTCTGCTCTATGAGGAGCAGGAGGTTGTGATTGAGAGATGCAGAAGAAAAGGCATCTAAAAAGGGAGGCAGTATAGCAGCAATGGCCGAATGGCTTGGTGTTTCCATTTGAATGAGGTCATAGTACCTCTTTTGCATTTCAGACATGTCTATGGATTCCCATTTGAAGTGTTCCTTCATTTTAAAAGTAGTATCAGAGAAGGTCAAATCTTCAACAAAGGAATCTGGGTCTATAGATTCTTCCTGTGGGGATACATATCCCAAGGGAGAAGAGAGTTGTGAATTATAAGAGAAGACATCATCTGAGGAATCTGAACAGATGTCCTCTTCCCTAGTAACTGTCTCTGCAGGCTGAGGCCTAGGACTAAGGAGAGGAGGAGAAGATGCAGGAGCAGAAGCAGCTGATGTAGGCCTCAGGGCCATGAAAGCTGAGAAAAGGCTTTGGCTAAGGCTGGCTGACAGATATGCTTATTTTTTTTCTCATCTTGAGAGTCGCAATGGGCATCTGTTTAGGAGCGGGAATCAAAGTCTGAGGCAGGAATCGGAAGATTTCCCTGAACATGCAGGTTCTCCCCAGCATCCAAAACAGTCACCGGTATAGCCTCTGCATCTGTGCTCTCACTCACTGGTAGTACGACTTTCTCAGAGGTACCCACATCTGGTGCAGCAGATCTGGGTCCAGATCCAGAGACCAGGCCAATGTCGGTCACAGACTGTGGATCGGCTGGAAAAGGCTCTGCAAGAGTTATAGGCCGCAAAGATCTGGCCTTCTTTTTTGGCGGGTCAGAGGTGACATCTGATGAGCCCTCCATATGCAAAGCAAGTTGTTTTAGACACTGGTTCTCTAAGTACAAATTGAGCACAAGTAAATGACTGCGCAACACTTTTGGAATGAATGCCTGGCAAATAGGGCAGCCCTTATAATCGTGTGACTGTCCGAGACAGAACAAACACTTATCATGGGTGTCTTTATGAGACATCTGACAGCCGCACTGACATCTATCCTTTCTGGATGACATGAAAAGGTTGTAATACAAAAGGAATAACTTTAAAGGTTCCCAGCAGGGTACTTAGCTTGAAACCTGAATTGGTCATCAGCAAAAGCAGGAACACCTGACGTATGACTGGCGGCTGGAAAGTACTGAGGGCTGGTAGGTGCCAAGGTCACTTTTATGGCCCAGTTACTCTCGCCTAGACCTGATATCTCGTGTACCTAGGGGGGACTAAAAGCTTTTGGATACTGGACGTACATATGCGAGACTAGAAGGGTAAACCTGTATGCAGAATACTGCAACATAGGAACAGAAGGACATAAATGTTCTAAGCATGCAGTCAGTCGTGAGGGATTTCGGCATCCAGATTGATAGCAGCCTAACTTTTGATCACCATGTTGCTTCCATTGTACAGTAAGCTTTCTACATGGCCCACCTCATAAGTAAGGGTATGTCATCCAGGAACAAGGAGATCATAATATCCCTGTATTCTTCCCATATATGGCCCATTATTGAGTACAATGCCCCATTTGGCATGTACCTCACAAAGCACATGCAGCAGCTGGAGAAACCACAGAGATTTCTCACCAGGAGAATCCAGGGCCTCAAAATTCTGCCATACACAGATAGGCTAAAAGCCTTATCCCTCTACTCTGCTTCATGCAGTCTCCTCAGAGGTGACTTCTGTCTGGCATACAAGGCAATCTCAGACCCTGCCTTGATGTGACTGATGCATATCCGGAAGTCAAGCTTCTCTCGCGTAACCCGCACATGCAACCTCAACCTGGTCTATGACATCAATAGGACTTGCTGGTGGGACACATTTGTATCCCAGAGACTCCCCCGTCTATGGAACAGACTCACTCTCCATGTCAAGCAGAGTACCTCTTTGCCCCTTTTTAAGCACAATCTAGATAACTGGATGGGAAACAGAAAATACATCCCTGGGATTCCACCCATGTTCCTGCTGGACAGGGGCATCGGACGCTGATTTGTCTATGCATGGGCTAAACTCTTAGTTAGGCTTTTAAGGGCCTCAGGGCCAATAGCCTAGTAACTTCCTATGATTCTATGATCCTAACAAAATTGTAATTTCTTTTTCCACAAAATGGCTGTCATGGGGCCTGCCACATTGTGCAGCACTGTTCTGCAATTTTGCATCAAAATATGTCCAACCTTGTCTTCTTTAATTTGTGCTATGTGTTTTTTTTCCAGTTATTCTTCCTCAGTCAGCAGTCCTGTACTTCTCATGAAAGGGCAACTTATTTCATTGTTCTGCCCATTTCTTTTGCAACAAACTTAGCAGTGGGATCAACTGAAACAACTGAGTAGAAAGGACATTTTCTCAAAAACACCTCAATTAACAGTTACAGAAATGTACAACACTCCTGCAGATCATATATAATGTACACACTGCAAGAATGAGCCAGGTAAAAAAAATGCATCACACTAAATAACCAGTTCTTCACTGCTTGTCACAGTGAAGTGATGCAATCACACTGTCAGCAAAGAAAAAGCTGTAAATAAAAGAAGCAGAGAGAGAGATTTCTTTCAGTGCATATAACCCTCCCCCAAGCTAGTGAAAGCTGAATTTTCAGACTAAAATCAGCATGACAGTCAGCAATGGAATCACATGGGTCTTGACAGTTCCTAGCATCCACTGACATCAGCACATGGGCAGCACCCGAAAGGAAACAACTATAGATTTCCTTGTGTCTGTGGTATATCATGCAGGTGATAAATTCCTCTGCAAAACCACACATGTGGGAGGGCTTTCCCCTCCTTTGATTCCAAGGAAAGGAAAGTTTTATGAAGTACAGGGTGTTTCCTGATTACTAAACCAGACTGGAACCATCGTAGGAAGAAAATAAATCTTGGGATCGAGTTAAACTGTAAGTGTGGCATTTTCCTTTAAGCATCTGAAGAAATTGGCTGCTGAGGCTGCAAAAAGAGTTTTTGTAGTAGGTTGTGGTGTGAAGTAGTGTCAAAAGCATCGGATAGATTAAGGAAAAGTGTGGAGACCAAATTGCCCACACTTCTGTGGAGATTAATTGTACTAATGAAGCTAAACAGTGCTATCATGGTGACAAAAGCCATGATGAGTTGGGGAGAGGAGGTGGTTATCAGTAAGATGTTTAAGAAGGTGAGAACTGGAAACTTTAACTTGCTGTTAATAGGAGCTGATAAAAATGCAGAAATCAGAAGCTGAAATGAAGAAAAAGCTGTCTAAGTATGATACTTCTCAAGATGAGATGATTCAGAAATTAGAAGAGTTAGAAGACAGAGCATGCAGAGAAAGCTTGAGATTTTCTGCTGTAGATAAACTGGAAGGAACAGACTGTATTAATTTTATGAAAGCACAAATAAGCAACTGGACTGGTACTCCACATCAGCAGGATTTGTTACTTGAAAGGGGGCATCAAGTATATATTCCAAACCTGGCCTTTGAGAAACCAGCCAAGACCTAGATTAGTAGAGATGCCATTATACTAAAAGAAAGGGCCGATCTAGCTGAAGGGCAAAGTATTTAAAATTGGAGACAGCAGAGTGTTTGTAAAAAATGATTATTCACTGTACATCAGGCAGAACGAAAGAAAATTTATCCCAGCAATGAGAACATGTTGAGAGGCAGGTGTAATATTCAAGGTGCTATATCCAGCTGTCTTCAGAGTATTTTTTTCTGGAGGATCAAAGACATATGCCTGTGGGTGCAGCTGTCAGTTTGGGGCAATTTCCCATTTCTGGAGGGTTAAATTTCATTTGTTAAAAATTTACTTAATTTTGTGTGGTTGCTAAGTTTTATACTTGATTGGGTGTTCTGCAAATCTATTTTGTTTTTCATTTGAGGGTTTTCATTAAAACAAAAAGTTTTGGGAAATGTGATCAAGGTTCAAATGGAGATGATAAAGAAATAACTGTATAAACGATCAGCCTGTCAAATATTAGTGTAAAGTTGGAAATACACATTCAAAAAACTGTCATGCGTAATGAATGGAAACAGTAGCTTTTTATCATAATGACTATTCTGTCCATGGTATCTTGGAATTTGTAAACAGCTTTACAGGTATAGACAAAAAGGAAATAGTACTGAATTATAGGAAATGTAGGGTGCAAATTGCAATGCTGCAGGAGACACATTTGGAAAGAAATAAGCATGTAAATTTGACAAAGAAAGAATTTCAGAATATCAGGGACAAAAGAAAAGAAGACAAAAATACTGATTGCTAGATGGGGTTCCAACAGTGATACAAGAGAGGGGAAATACAATAATGGTAGATTTTTGTAGTAGTAAGGAGGTATTGGCAAGGGAGGAGGATTACACTAGGATGTACTTAAATTCCACCAAAAAATGTCATTGTGGAACTTAAGAAATTTTGGGGGGAAATAATCAGCTTTCAGCAGGAAATACTACTTATAGGAGGGTCTGGAACTTGATTTGTAAAATCAATGATGTACAGTTGGGACCTAGACGGAAACATGTAATAAAACGGTAGATTTCTGAATAAATTTATGAAAATATTTGATATAGAATACGTGAATTCAGTAATAGGAACTTGGACATAATTTACATATTATTTCTGAAGGTACAATAACTGGGGTAGACGAGACAGAAATTGTATTTCACACAAACGTGCATTTAACTGAAAGCTACACATTCAATAACTATTTCAAGTCATGCACTGATAAAAACCAAGAAAAAAATACAAGATAAGAGTAAAAATGAGACACCGGAGCTTTCCCACCTGCTTGGTAAAAAGAGAGAAATTTAAGGACTAGGGAGTGGAAATTATTCCAGAGTTATTAGAAGACAGAAATTTCTTCTCAAAGAACAGCTAGTGAGTTGGACAAAATTATAATGGAGTTTAAAATAGGGTAGAATTAAAAGAGAAAGAGATATGGTTAAGAAGAAATAGAAATTATTTAGAGAGGCTGACAATGTTTACTGCATTGCAGAATAAGGGAACTCTCACAAAATAAGAAGAACAAGAAAATAAGGAACGTACAGTTGTTTAAGAACGTACCATAATAGTAGACGTTCTACTGATCATTTCTGCAGTATTTTTAACAGATGGGCTGTAGCTCGCTGATGTCCAGCTGGGGTACCAAAGCTTTACATTCCCAGGACATACGTCTGGGTGATTACCTCGGGCATTGGGGTATAAAATTGGGCATATGTATGAGATCCTCAGTCTATCTCCAAGCGAGCAGCAGCCTAAAGAAAGCAAAGAAGGAGATAGTTCCAGCTAGGAGGAGTTCAGTTTGAAAAGCGTAAGCAAGTTCCTCTCAAAGGATGTAAAATCCTGGGATATTGGGTGTGTGCCTGTGTGTATAAGCCACAGTGTTTGTGCCAATAAGGAAAAAAGAGAAAGGGGGTAAGGTGGGAGTGAAGGAATACTGTAACATTAATCAGTATGAGATCTACTGTTATGGTAAGTTCTTACACAACTGTACTATGTCCTGACTGAGTCACTGTTGCATGATTCTTAACATAGGGGTGATTCCCAGAACTGTAGAGAAATAGAGTGCTAGGCTTAATAGGAAAAAAACAGGCAAAGAGTCTATGAGGCTAGAAAGAATACATCTAGTGAACAGTGTCCTGGACCTAAGAAAGTGTCTACCTTATAGTGATTTGTGAAGATGTGAACAGATGACTAGGCAGCTGCTTCTAAAATGAACCTGGTGTCCACTTCATTGAAGAAAGCACCTAATAAGGCCACTGCTCAAGTGGAGTGTGCTTTTGGACATGTGGGTAAAGTCTTTCCATGGTGAGAGTAGCAGAAGGAAAAAGCCATCAAGATCTAGGAAGCAATAGATTGTTTGGAAACTGGTTGTCCCAGCCTGAAATCCATAAAAGAGATGAATGGTTGATCTGTTTTTCTGATATCCTTAAACCTCAATTGTCTGTGCATGTCTAAAGAGTGTAATACCCCCATTCTTTCCCCTCACTCTGGGAGTTAGGAAAAAGGTAGGCAGACTGATTGCTTGCTAGACGGTAAGCTCACTAACTATTTGGCACTAAGGATGGATTAACCCTGAAGCTCACCCTGTCTTTGTGGAAGATAAGGACGTGTGGCATAGCCATAAGAGCATGGAGTTCTGACACCCTGTGGGATGAAGTCAATGCCAGAAGGAGCACTTTTTTCCAAGTGCAGAACTGTACAGTAGCTAAAGCAGTCAGTTTAAAAGCAGGTAAAGTGAGCTTTTCTAAAACAAAATTAACATCCCAAAAAGGGGTGAAAGGTTTCCTTGGATGTTTAAGGTGTAAACCTCCCCTGAGGAAAAATGTAACCTCTGTCCTGAACATGAGATGGGGCTCCAAAGATAGGCAAGTATTAATGGCAGATAAGTGAGCCTTAGTAGAAGAGTAGGCCTACCCTGAATGTAATAAGCACTGGAGTACAATGGGGTATCCGCTAGAAGAGGTTAGAGTTTGTGTTTAAGGTACCAGATGTCAAATCTCTTCCACTTGGTTATGTAAGACATTCTGGTGTTAGGCTTCCTGGCTTCTTGTAGGATTTGAACCACCTCTTCAGAAAAAAGTGTGTCTAGTAGGGATCAAAATCCTATTGTCCATAGAGTCTGGCCGAGTTATGTCATATTGGGATTTGGGGGGATTTTCCAGTAGCTTCTTTTTGATAGGTGAAAAATAAGCAGGCACCAGTGCTGTCTTAACCAGAAAGGTGCCAGATGCAGGAGTTTTGCATTTTGGATATTCCTTCTCAACCTTGAGAAGGAACCTTGGGAGCAGATGTAGAGGGGCTATGCATAAAGGAACTTCCCCATTCATTGGAAGAAGGCATCTGTCCTCCAGGCTTGAGTTGATGGATTCATTGTGCAGAAAAGTGGGAGCAGATGATGCTCAGAGGAGGAAAAGAGGTCTATCTGAGAGTTACAGCTTTGAACACTTCTGTGTTTAATGACCAATCATGAGGGTCCTCCAAGAGGAGCTCTTAGAGAGTTTGCAAAAACATTCTGTTGAGAGGGAATGTATGTTGCTGTAAGGTAAATATTCATTTAAGCTAGGTGCCAGGATTCCTGTGCTAGGTTACTCAGGAGATAGGATTGTGTGCTCCTATGTTTATCTACCACGTCACAGTGGTTTTGTCTGTGTATATCAACAGACTGCCTGGTTTCCAAAGATGTGAGAAAATCTGTAAGGCTTGTAGAAGTGCCCTCATTTCTTTTAGGTTGATGTGTTCTTTGAGTACACAGGCAGGCCACTTTCCTTGGACTCTGTGGCTCCTGTCCAAGCCTTCCATGCCCTGTCTGAAGCATCTGTAAACAGGACTTGGTTGTGTGGGACTTTAGTGAATGGGAGACCTGAGTTGAGCATAACATGGTTGCTCTACTAAAGGAGTTCCTTCTTGATGCAAGGAAGAACAGGAATGTTGGTATTGAGAGAGTGAGGGGGCTGGGATTACACTGACTTCAGACACCATTGTATTTCCTCATATGTAATCTGGACAGGGGCAGCACAGGGTTGTTGACAGCCATAAGTCCCAAGCCCCGAGAGCTTGTCTGGCCGAGAAATGATCCTCACTGGAAAGCATTACAAACTTGTCTGCTAGTGAGATAACCTTCTTCTGAAGAATAGAAACATGCATGGCAAATATGTCCAGACTGCATCCCAGAAATGTCATCTGTTGGGTGGGGATGAGCTGGGATTATTTGTAGTTGATGGTGAACCCCAGGAGAGTCAAATGACGCATGGCATAATGAAGGTACTTTACAACAGTGTCCCTGGATAAAGTCTGGACCAGATGGGTATACAGGTAAGGGAAGATTTATATGTCCTAAGTGCAGCAGTAAGCTACTACTGGAGCCAGACGCTTTGTGAAAACCCTTGGTCTGTAGAAAGACCAAGGTGCAAAACAGTCAATTGAAAATGTGATGATCTAGTAAAGAACCTGAGAAAATTTCTGCAGGAGGGGCAGACAGGGATATAAGATAAGCATCCATTAGGTCTAAGGATACTTGAAAACTTTGAGAAAGAGGGAAGGTAGAAGAGTTTGTAAGGATAGCATTTTGACGTATGCAGAGGTCCAGAATGAGTTTCCACTGATCCTCTTTCTTGGGAATCAGGAAGATCCTGGAGTAAACATCACTTTCCTGAAGAGGATGCGGGAACCTCTTCAATGGTTCCCTAGGCCAGTATGTCTTCCACAGTGGGGTCTAGCAGGTGAATCTGGTTGGGAGGAGGAGGAGGTATTCTCTTGGGAGATGGTTTACTTTCCCAAGACACAGAGTAACCTTCCTTGATAATGCCAAAGACCCACTTGTCTGAGGTAATTGCTTCCCAGACAGGAAAGGAAAGACAGAGAGAGTCTTTTTGAGATGGGAGGGGAATGGATGGGTAAGGTTTAGAGGTGAGGATAAGAGGTAAATAGTGAAAGGGGTCTATTACCAAACTGAGGCCTCCCACAATAGGTATCTCACCGAGTCTTTTTCTGGAAATCTTTTCTTAGGAATTTTCTTTGCCTATGAAGAGTTCTAGGATCTCTCTTAGTGAAGGAGGTGGATTTAACTGGATAATTTCTATGGTATCTGGGAAATACAGACAGCAGAAACTGATGGCAATCTTTTATTATCTTGCCCTGTTCCAGCAAAGCTTTGAAAAGACTGGCAACTTGTGAGCTAAAAAGGAGACTATTATCCAAGGGAGAGTCTAAAATCTTAGACTTGAAGTATTCTGGAAGAGGATGGCCTTGTAGCCAGGCATATTGCCTGATCACTGAACCCGAGGCAGCCACTGTGGAAGGGGCATCCACAGCATCAAAGCTGCACTTTACACTGTGCCTGGTTATTTCAGAAGTCCAGGCCACTGAAGACTGCTTGTTCTGTTTTGACTCTGCATATGGCTCTGTGATGCTCTTGCATGCAGTATAGAGAGTAAGTACTTGGTCATTTTGAGTTTGGTAGTTTATAGCTCTGAAAGCTAAGGTGAAGTATATACATTCTTATCCCACCTGTCTATTGCTGGACTGTCCATGTCATTGGGGAGAACATTAGTGCCAGGGATCAACTTGGAAGGTTTGTCTAAGGCCAGGGAAACTGCAGCTGGGTCTGACACAGGTTTTTTGTAGAGGTCCTTGAGTTTACCATGAACTTTGTAGAACATATCTTTCCTTTTTAAGGGAGGAGACTGAGAATCTGGAGCAAACGAATTGTCCTGAAAGGCATCCATGTAAGCATCTAGCACTGGGTGAACTGGAGGAGGAGCAGGGGTATCCATCTCTAATAAGTTGTAGTATCATTTGGCACCTCACACACCTATCTGGACTGTCACTGAAAATGTTTCATCATGCTCTGTAAGGTTTCTCCAAAGGAGGCCTCATCTAGGGGAGTCTGGGGATAGTGGGTCTCCCTCATCTGCAGAACTATGTTCTGGAAAGTGTAACCGGGACAGGTATTTGAGAGAAAGATTCAAATCCTTATCTGGCTCCTCATCAGAGGAGGAAGAATTTAAGGACTGTTTTGTGGTGTGGCCTGAGAAGGCTGAGCCACAAAGGATGGTGGCTTTACACACATGATTGCCTTGAACAACCTCTGAGAAAAATCAATCCATTCTTTTTCCATGAATGCAAGAAGGGACTTGAGTGTTTAAGTTTTGCCTTTTCTATTTAGGGTTGATGTCCACTTGAATAAGCTTAGGTTCTGAGCCTTGGCACATTTCTAGCAGGGAACTGGTAATCTCTTCCCACACAAGGACCTGAGGGATTCTTCAAGGGCCCTCTGAGATAAGTCATGGTTCATAAGAGGACTCAGTCATCTGCAAGTCCTCAGGAGCTGTACCAGCCTCCAGCAAGGTCTTTGTTGGGAGCTTGTGAGAAGACAACTGAAATACCCCAAGTTTGACCATGTCAGTGAATATGTCTGATTCTAAGATGATGGCAGAAGAATTCTCTCTCAGTCTCTTTTAATTTTTTTTCTCATGCAGGAGTCCGACATCTGTGCCTTCCAACATGGTAGAGTGGGAAAAGCATTTCAGTTGTTAGATCTTAAGGAAGGTATTCAGTGTGGATATCCTAGACCATAAGGTTTTTGGAATGAACAACAGATCGGATGGAACAAGATTTATACTTGTGTTTGGGACCTAGACAAAACAGGCACTTAGTGTGCAAGTCTTTGTATGGAATTTGTCTTCCTCACTCACACTTATCCCTCCTAGCTGACATCTAATAACAATTAGCAAAACAGTCAAAAGTTTAGAAGGAAGGATCCACAACTGGGCACTTATCTGATCTGAAAAGCAAAGTTACTGTACCAAGTGATCAAACAATTACAGTCTGTTCGGTACAATGACCTGTGTTCAGGTTGGTGGCAAGACAGTCTGAGAATCTCATATGTACATCCAATTTTATATCATATGCTTATGAGCTGAGGTCATCACCTGGCTGTATGGCCTATGAAGTTAAAGCTTTGGTACCCCGGCCAGATGCCAGCAAGCTGCAACCAATCTGGTAAGAATACTGGAGCAGTGACTCAGTCAGAACACTGCAGAATGCTAAAGACAGAATAAAGGAATATTTGGATAATATGTATGAGTTTAGTAAGACTGCTGTTAAGCAACTTTTTTTTTTTGATAATCCAAAGCATTAAAACTTTTATTGCAGTAACTTATGCAACATAAAGTAGAACGAGCTCTCACCAAAGTTAAGGAGCCTATGACAACAGAAATAAGTAGAGATCCTATGGCATTATTAGAGATATTTTGTAAATTGTACGAAAATTTGAATACAGCAGAGGAATATGGAAACCAAGAAAGAGGACAAATGGAACTATTTATGGTAGACATAATTATGCCAAGATTAGAGGATGATGAGGCTCAAACAACAATAGTTAAGACAGGAGGAGATGAGATAAAAATGGTGATGTATAATCAATCTGCAGACCTCTAGGAACAGACAGTATTCCTGTGGAAATTTGGAAGTTAGGATGGAAGAAAGTGATAAAGATCTGAAAATTTTGTTTAATAATATTTTTAAAGGAGGGGAAGCACCAACGTCTTGGAAGAAACCTATGGTGGCTATATTACCCAAGACCTTTCAGACACAGTCACATATACACCCATATCAATTTTAAACTATGATAATAAAGTGTTTATGTCCACACTAGCTAAAAGAATGGTAAATATGGTTCTGTGGAGGGGAAGCAAACATTTGACAACATGAACAGAACAATGATGGTCCACAGAGAAGAAAACATAGCTATTGTTAGTGAGTCTTGATGCAGAGAAAGCATTCAACAGAATAAGCTGGGATTTTATGAGTAGGGCAATAGAAGTATTTGGATTTCCTGATACAAGAATGCAGTTAATTAAGAGGATATATAAAGGATCAGAGGCAAGAATGAAAGTGGAAGGGTTCCTCTCTGATACATTACACTTAAAAAGAAGAACCGGGTAGGAGTGTCCTCTTTCCCCTTTGTTATTTGTTTTATATTAACAGCCACTGGCAAAGAAAATTAGGAACTCAGAAATTCAAGGATACAACTGGTATCTAGAAAAGCTGGTGTTATTGCAGATGATATCATTTTGTACTTAATAAATCCAGAAAAGGAAGTCTCAGTGTTGTGGAATATTTTGAGACAGGTTCAAGTCTTTTCAGAATATAAAATTAATGGAGATAAAACAAAGGCTACAGCTATAAATTATGTACCCACTCATGACTTGGCTCAGCAATACCCATACATTTATGGGGACATGATAACATTAAGTATTTAGTAGTGTGGATTAAAAAGGATTCTGTTATGACAGCTGAAGTTACGTGGAAAAAGACTAAACAAAAAATACAAAAATTGAGAAACAGGAAGCTGTTATTTATGGATATGGATAGCC